>NC_092168.1:52103925-52163925 GCF_045791955.1 Oncorhynchus clarkii lewisi
GACCAATAGAAATTATTCACCATTGGTTGAAGGTTTATTGGTGTTTACTTTGTCCTCTGAGGGGTTGAGAGGACCTAAACCATGCCAGTGATGTAGTGTAGGAGCCTGATAGGTCAGCAGCCAACCTGACTATTCCATGACTAGAGTAGCCCATCTGTGGACTGACGTGTGTAGCCCATCTGTGGACTGACGTGTGTAGCCCATCTGTGTACCAAACACCAACAGTGCCCCTCACCTTGGAGTGGAAGCTGGCAGACTCTGCCTTCTCTGACAGATTGGATTCTGATAGCCCCACCTTCTCCAGAACATGCATCTTCTCCTGGATCATGGGCCTACAGAGATACAAAAATCAATCAATATCTTTATTGTCCCATTTGGTCAAATGGTTCCTTCAGAACTATCAACCGAATAGATAGAGTATAGAGGTTAGTTCAGACTGATTAAAGAGGAGGAGCCGGCGTACCACAGGTAGTCATCTGCGGTTCCCTTGGCAACCAGGTAGTGAATGTCCACGTTGCTGGTCTGACCGATACGATGCACTCTGTCCTCAGCCTGGATCAATATCTGATAGATTCCAGAGGGCATCATTAGAAGGATGGTAGACAGTACAGGAGGATATATGAACACAGAGCAGCTGTAGCATGCTGTAGGTTTCACTAGTATTCACAACTTTTCTGTCAACCAAGACCCTGACACTCTGTTTGGTGACACCACTGGGTAAGGAGTTAGAGGTCAGGAACCTTCCCCCAGAGCCGAGGTTAGAGGTTAGACAGGCCATTACCCCGGGGTTAGACAGGTCATTACCCTGGGGTTAGAGGTTAGACAGGTCCTTACCCCGGGGTTAGAGGTTAGACAGGTCATTACCCCAGGGTTAGACAGGTCATTACCCTGGGGTTAGAGGTTAGACAGGTCCTTACCCCGGGGTTAGAGGTTAGACAGGTCATTACCCCAGGGTTAGAGGTTAGACAGGTCATCACCCCGGGGTTAGAGGTTAGACAGGTCATCACCCCAGGGTTAGAGGTTAGACAGGTCATCACCCCGGGGTTAGACAGGTCCTTACCCCGGGGTTAGAGGTTAGACAGGTCATTACCCCGGGGTTAGACAGGTCCTTACCCCGGGGTTAGAGGTTAGACAGGTCATTACCCCGGGGTTAGACAGGTCATTACCCCGGGGTTAGACAGGTCATTACCCCGGGGTTAGACAGGTCATTACCCCGGGGTTAGAGGTTAGACAGGTCATTACCCCGGGGTTAGAGGTTAGACAGGTCATCACCCCGGGGTTAGAGGTTAGACAGGTCATTACCCCGGGGTTAGAGGTTAGACAGGTCATTACCCCGGGGTTAGACAGGTCATTACCCCGGGGTTAGACAGGTCATTACCCCGGGGTTAGAGGTTAGACAGGTCATTACCCCGGGGTTAGAGGTTAGACAGGTCATTACCCCGGGGTTAGACAGGTCATTACCCCGGGGTTAGAGGTTAGACAGGTCATCACCCCGGGGTTAGAGGTTAGACAGGTCAACAACCCGGGGTTAGAGGTTAGACAGGTCATCACCCCGGGGTTAGAGGTTAGACAGGTCATCACCCCGGGGTTAGAGGTTAGACAGGTCATCACCCCGGGGTTAGAGGTTAGACAGGTCAACAACCCGGGGTTAGAGGTTAGACAGGGCATCACCCCGGGGTTAGAGGTTAGACAGGTCATTACCCCGGGGTTAGAGGTTAGACAGGTCATTACCCCGGGGTTAGAGGTTAGACAGGTCATCACCCCGGGGTTAGAGGTTAGACAGGTCATCACCCCGGGGTTAGAGGTTAGACAGGTCATCACCCCGGGGTTAGAGGTTAGACAGGTCATCACCCCGGGGTTAGAGGTTAGACAGGTCATCACCCCGGGGTTAGAGGTTAGACAGGTCATTACCCCGGGGTTAGAGGTTAGACAGGTCATTACCCCGGGGTTAGAGGTTAGACAGGTCATTACCCCGGGGTTAGACAGGTCATTACCCCAGGGTTAGAGGTTAGACAGGTCATTACCCCGGGGTTAGAGGTTAGACAGGTCATCACCCCGGGGTTAGAGGTTAGACAGGTCATTACCCCGGGGTTAGAGGTTAGACAGGTCCTTACCCCAGGGTTAGAGGTTAGACAGGCCATTACCCCGGGGTTAGAGGTTAGACAGGTCCTTACCCCAGGGTTAGAGGTTAGACAGGTCATTACCCCGGGGTTAGAGGTTAGACAGGTCATCACCCCGGGGTTAGAGGTTAGACAGGTCATTACCCCGGGGTTAGAGGTTAGACAGGTCATTACCCCGGGGTTAGAGGTTAGACAGGTCATTACCCCGGGGTTAGAGGTTAGACAGGTCCTTACCCCAGGGTTAGAGGTTAGACAGGTCATTCCCCCGGGGTTAGAGGTTAGACAGGTCCTTACCCCGGGGTTAGAGGTTAGACAGGTCATTACCCCGGGGTTAGAGGTTAGACAGGTCATTACCCCGGGGTTAGAGGTTAGACAGGCCATTACCCCGGGGTTAGAGGTTAGACAGGCCATTACCCCGGGGTTAGAGGTTAGACAGGTCCTTACCCCAGGGTTAGAGGTTAGACAGGTCCTTACCCCAGGGTTAGAGGTTAGACAGGTCATTACCCCGGGGTTAGAGGTTAGACAGGTCCTTACCCCAGGGTTAGAGGTTAGACAGGTCATTACCCCGGGGTTAGAGGTTAGACAGGTCCTTACCCCGGGGTTAGAGGTTAGACAGGTCATTACCCCAGGGTTAGAGGTTAGACAGGCCATTACCCCGGGGTTAGAGGTTAGACAGGTCCTTACCCCGGGGTTAGAGGTTAGACAGGTCATTACCCCGGGGTTAGAGGTTAGACAGGTCCTTACCCCAGGGTTAGAGGTTAGACAGGTCCTTACCCCGGGGTTAGAGGTTAGACAGGTCATTACCCCGGGGTTAGAGGTTAGACAGGTCATTACCCCGGGGTTAGAGGTTAGACAGGTCATCACCCCGGGGTTAGAGGTTAGACAGGCCATTACCCCGGGGTTAGACAGGTCATTACCCTAAGACTACTAAGAACAGCCGATCTGCCAACTTCTGTCTGTAGGGTCCCAACAGTTTGGGCTACACACTAATATGACCCCTCTGTGGAAAGGTGAGACTCTCACGAACATGTTACATAGCGATGCAGTCTGTTGTTTCACCACAGGAAGTGTTACATAGCGGATGCAGTTGATTGAGACGCAGACAACCATCGTAAACTGACCGATTTTGAAGGGGAATTTCATATTATGCTAATTAGATTTCCGCGAAGGCCGACTCTAGGGGGTTAAACGGTTGGTCAAGACCTTACCCCGGGGTTAGAGGTTAGACACGTCCTTACCCCAGGGTTAGAGGTTAGACAGGCCATTACCCCGGGGTTAGAGGTTAGACAGGTCCTTACCCCAGGGTTAGAGGTTAGACAGGCCATTACCCCGGGGTTAGAGGTTAGACAGGTCCTTACCCCGGGGTTAGAGGTTAGACAGGCCATTACCCCGGGGTTAGAGGTTAGACAGGTCCTTACCCCAGGGTTAGAGGTTAGACAGGCCATTACCCCGGGGTTAGAGGTTAGACAGGTCCTTACCCCAGGGTTAGAGGTTAGACAGGCCATTACCCCGGGGTTAGAGGTTAGACAGGTCCTTACCCCAGGGTTAGAGGTTAGACAGGCCATTACCCCGGGGTTAGAGGTTAGACAGGTCCTTACCCCAGGGTTAGAGGTTAGACAGGTCCTTACCCCGGAGTTAGAGGTTAGACAGGTCCTTACCCCAGGGTTAGAGGTTAGACAGGTCCTTACCCCAGGGTTAGAGGTTAGACAGGCCATTACCCCGGGGTTAGAGGTTAGACAGGTCCTTACCCCAGGGTTAGAGGTTAGACAGGCCATTACCCCGGGGTTAGAGGTTAGACAGGTCCTTACCCCAGGGTTAGAGGTTAGACAGGCCATTACCCCGGGGTTAGAGGTTAGACAGGTCCTTACCCCGGGGTTAGAGGTTAGACAGGCCATTACCCCGGGGTTAGAGGTTAGACAGGTCCTTACCCCAGGGTTAGAGGTTAGACAGGCCATTACCCCGGGGTTAGAGGTTAGACAGGTCCTTACCCCAGGGTTAGAGGTTAGACAGGCCATTACCCCGGGGTTAGAGGTTAGACAGGTCCTTACCCCAGGGTTAGAGGTTAGACAGGCCATTACCCCGGGGTTAGAGGTTAGACAGGTCCTTACCCCAGGGTTAGAGGTTAGACAGGTCCTTACCCCGGAGTTAGAGGTTAGACAGGTCCTTACCCCAGGGTTAGAGGTTAGACAGGTCCTTACCCCAGGGTTAGAGGTTAGACAGGTCCTTACCCCAGGGTTAGAGGTTAGACAGGCCATTACCCCGGGGTTAGAGGTTAGACAGGTCCTTACCCCAGGGTTAGAGGTTAGACAGGTCCTTACCCCAGGGTTAGAGGTTAGACAGGTCCTTACCCCAGGGTTAGAGGTTAGACAGGCCATTACCCCGGGGTTAGAGGTTAGACAGGTCCTTACCCCAGGGTTAGAGGTTAGACAGGTCCTTACCCCAGGGTTAGAGGTTAGACAGGCCATTACCCCGGGGTTAGAGGTTAGACAGGTCCTTACCCCGGGGTTAGAGGTTAGACAGGTCCTTACCCCGGGGTTAGAGGTTAGACAGGTCCTTACCCCAGGGTTAGAGGTTAGACAGGTCCTTACCCCAGGGTTAGAGGTTAGACAGGTCCTTACCCCAGGGTTAGAGGTTAGACAGGTCCTTACCCCAGGGTTAGAGGTTAGACAGGTCCTTACCCCAGGGTTAGAGGTTAGACAGGTCCTTACCCCAGGGTTCCAGAATAGCTCAGCAAACACCACCAAAGCAGCAGAGTGCAGGGTGATGCCCATGTTAGCTGCAGTGATAGAGAGCACCGCTACACAGCTCTTGTCAGTGAACTGGAACCGCTCACACAGTTGCTGCCGCTCTGACGACGGGGTGGAGCCGTCTATACGGATGTAGTCGATACCCTGAAATAACATGAACAACAGAAACACACAAGACAGTCATGTTTCATCTTTATTGAATAATAAAATATACATTCTACCAGCATTACATTCAGTCATCTAACAGACTTCCATCCAGAGCGACCCACAGGACAGGCCAGGGTCAACCTCCCTGCTCAAGGGCACTTCGACAGATCTCCCACAAGGTCAAAAACGGGGGCCTGAATCAGCCACCGGCCCTCCAAGACCCCCCCCCCCCCCCATCACAGTTCTCCAAGAGCTACCTCTCAACCATCCTTGAACCCCCCCCTCCCCAAAAAATAACCTCTCCCTCCATTCCCCACACCCAAGACCCCCCAACTCCACATCCCACAATGCACCAACAACCAACAAAAGAGAAAAAAAAGAAAGACAAAAGAAAACAATGTAAATAACTTTCAATGGTTTGTTTTCTTTTAACTTTGCTGTGATGTTTAACATACAATTTCAATCTATCGAATCTACAGAATCTACAGATTGGGAGTTACTAAAGAGTATTAGTATATTAGTAATTGACTGACCCGGTCTCTCCAGATGTCCTAACAGTACTATTTCTAGGGTCAATTTTAGATCAATGCTATGCATTTTCAGCCATTCCTGAACCTGAGACCAGAAACAGGCTACCTGAGGGCAATACCAAAATAAATGATAATTGATTCTGTATCCTCACAACAAAATCTGCAGAGCTGCGATGACCGTATGCCCCAAATATTAAACATTTTGTTGGTGGCAAGAATTCTGTACAATAATTTTAGCTGAAAATCTTGAAGTCTTGAATCTCACGTTGTTTCAAAAATCTATTTTTCAGCTATTTTTCAATGTGTATGGCACAGCTGTAAACATCCTGGTCCTCAACTGAAACGGGTATACTTTCCTATTTATGGTATTTTTGTTCATGTTTTAAACATTTAGAAGAAAAGCCAGTAATCCACCTAAAGATAAATTAAAACCCCTCGTGCCATTAGGCACCCAATTTCCAGGAGATTCATGGCATAAGGCATAAATATGTACGGATGTCAATATGTACTAGAAAAGTGAGTCATCTAAACCAAAGTCTTTATCTTGTGTGGATAAACTTTAAGTCTGTTTAGCAGACATCCTGTTCTCCTCACCTTCTCTCCCAACTCCTTGGTGATAAAGTCCAGGACCAGCTTGTGATGAGCAAACACCAGGAACTTCTCTCTTCCGCACTCTAGCATGTCCATGATGTACTCCCTGAGCAACAAAAACAAAACAGAACTGGTTTAAAACAGCATGCTCTCAGCAGTGTACTCTCAATATGGGGTAAACACTTTCAACTCACATGATGGCTTTAATCTTGGCCTCAGCAGTGTGGTTAAAGAACACCAGAAGAGCCTCCTTTATCTTCTGGAACAGAACAAAAAACCCAACAGGAGACGAATGTGTTTAACAAGACAAGGTGAAACTAGATGAACGTTAACAATGGAATGCTCTCTAGAAACACGCCTCATCTAGCGTCAAAATGAGCTGTAAGAGTATCGTTTTTAGTAATAATCTCTCTTCCCCTGGACTCACTTTGTTGTTGTGTTGTCCCTTGGCCAGATCCTTGGCTGCGGCAGACAGAGCTGCCTTGGTGCGGGTGTTGATACCGTCTGTGGTCACCGTGACAACCTTGCGTTGCTTGGCAGGAAGCTGAGAGAGGACCTCTGACTTGAGGCGGCGTAGCATTAGACTCTCCTCTAACATCAGCTTCAGTTCTCCTAGGTTACTGGAGCCAGAGTAGTCCCAACCCCACGGCAGCTAGCAGGAGAACAACAAGTCCTAGGTTACTGGAGCCAGAGTAGTCCCAACCCCACGCCAGCTAGCAGGAGAACAACAAGTCCTAGGTTACTGGAGCCGGAGTAGTCCCAACCCCACGCCAGCTAGCAGGAGAACAACAAGTCCTAGGTTACTGGAGCCGGAGTAGTCCCAACCCCACGCCAGCTAGCAGGAGAACAACAAGTCCTAGGTTACTGGAGCCGGAGTAGTCCCAACCCCACGGCAGCTAGCAGGAGAACAACAAGTCCTAGGTTACTGGAGCCAGAGTAGTCCCAACCCCACGCCAGCTAGCAGGAGAACAAAAAGTCCTATGGTTTCCAATGAAATTAGGGATTTCCCCAACTAAAATAAATCTTGGTAGACCAAGAGTCGGCGGTTCTTTCGACCAATCGATTGGTAGGTATTTTTCCATATATTGACACATCCTGTGTGGTTTAATCAACTATATGCACTGAGCTTGTCTGATGCACAGAAGCAAACTGACAAAAATAATTGAGACACACAAATGACTAGAGGGAGTCCGACTGCAATTGACTGTATTTATTATGGATGCCCACTCTACTCTTCCTGGGGCCAGCCAAATTAAGGCAGTTTCTACAATTTTAAAAACATTACAATACATTCACAGTGTCCCCTCAGGCCCCTACTCCCCCACTACCACATATATACAGTACTAAATCCATGTGTACATGTGTGTATAGTGCGTATGTTACGGAGTACGTGTCTATGTTTGTGTTGCTTCACAGTCCCCACTGTTCCATAAGGTCCATTTGTATCTGTTTTTTAAATCTGATTCTACTGCTGCATTAGTTACCTGATGTGGAATAGAGTTCCATGTAGTCATGGCTCTATGTAGTACTGTGGAATAGAGTTCCATGTAGTCATGGCTCTATGTAGTACTGTGGAATAGAGTTCCATGTAGTCATGGCTCTATGTAGTACTGTGGAATAGAGTTCCATGTAGTCATGGCTCTATGTAGTACTGTGGAATAGAGTTCCATGTAGTCATGGCTCTATGTAGTACTGTGTTCCTCCCAGAGTCTGTTCTGGACTTGGGGACTGTGAAGAGACCTCTGGTGACATGTCTTGTGGGGTTTGTATGGGGGTCTGAGCTGTGCGCCAGTAGTTTAGACAGACAGCTCGGTGCATTCAACATGTCAATACCTCTCACAAATACAAGTAGTGATGAAGTCAATCTCTCCTCCACTTTGAGCCAGGAGAGATTGACATGCATATTATTAATATTAGCTCTCGGTGTACATCTAAGGGCCAGCCGTGCTGCCCTGTTCTGAGCCAATTGCAAATTTCCTGAGTCCCTTTTTGTGGCACCTGACCAGACGACTGAACAGTAGTCCAGGTGTGACAAAACTAGGGCCTGTAGGACCGGCCTTGTTTACAGTGCAGAGCAGGGCTTTATTGTGGACAGACTTTTCCCCATCCTAGCTACTGCTGTTTCAATATTTTTTGACAGTTTACAATCTAGTGTTACTCTAAGCAGTTTAGTCACCTCAACTTGCTCAATTTCCACATTATTATTTATTACAAGATTTAGTTGAGGTTTAGTGAATGTTTTGTCCCAAATACAATGCTTTTAGTTTTAGAAATATTTAGGGCTAACTTATTCCTTGCCACCCATTCTGAAACTAACTGCAGTTTTTTGTTAACTTCTCTAGGATAGGGGGCAGCATTTGGAATTTTGGATGAAAAGCATGCCCAATTTCAACTGCCTGCTACTCATCCCCAGAAGATAAGATATGCATATTATTAGTAGCTTTGGATAGAAAACACTCTGAAGTTTCTAAAACTGTTTGAACCATGTCTGTGAGTATAACAGAACTTATGTAGCAGGAAAAACCCTGAGGACAAACCATTCAGATTTTTCTTTTTTTTTTGAGATCACCCTCTTTTCACTGAGGTTTCATTGGGATTCCAGATTTCTAAGGGACTTGCTTGCAGTTCCTACCGCTTCCACTGGATGTCACCAGTCTTTAGAAATTGGTTGAGGTTATTCCTTTGTGTAATGAAGAAGTACGGCCATCTTGAAAAAGTGTCACTTCATGTGTACTGTTTGATAGAGACGCAAGACCAGAAAGGTAGCGTCAGATTGTTGTCTTCCTGTATTGAACACAGATCATCCCGTCTTCAATTTTATCTATTATTTACTTTAAAAAATACCTAAAGTTGTATTACAAAAGTAGTTTGAAATGTTTTGGCAAAGTTTACAGGTAACTTTTGAGATATTTTGTCGTCACGTTGCGCAAGTTGGTACCGGTGTTTTTCTGGATCAAACGCGCCAAATAAATTGACATTTTGGAGATATACCGACGGAATTAATCGAACAAAAGGACCATTTGTGATGTTTATGGGACATATTGGAGTGCCAACAGAAGAAGTTTGTCAAAGGTAAGGGATGAGTTATATTTTTATTTCTGTGTTTTGTGTCGCGCCTGCAGGGTTGAAATGCTCTCTCTTTTGTTTACTATGGTGCTATCCTCAGATAATAGCATTGTTTGCTTTCGCCGAAAATCCTTTTTGAAATCTGACATGTTGACTGGATTCACAACACGTGTAGCTTTAATTTGGTATCTTACATGTGTGATTTCACGAAAGTTCGATTTTTATTTGAATTTATTTGAATTAGGCGCTCTGCTTTTTCTCTGGCTTTTGGCCAGAGAGGTTAAGTGTTGCAGTCATTTCAGTTGCTGCAGTAGCTGACGTGTATAGTGTTGAGTCATCCGCATACATAGACACACTTTACTCAAAGCCAGTGGCATGTCGTTTGTAAAGATTGAAAAAAGTAAGGGGCCTAGACAGCTGCCCTGGGGAATTCCTGATTCTACCTGGATTATGTTGGAGAGGCTTCCATTAAAGAACACCCTCTGTGTTCTGTTAGACAGGTAACTCTTTATCCACCATGTAGCTGGGGGTGTAAAGCCATGACACACATGTTGTTCCAGCAGCAGACTATGATCGATAATGTCAAAAGCCGCATTTAAGTCTAACAAAACAGCCCCCCCAATCTTTTTATCATCAATTTCTCTCAGCCAATCATAAGTTATTTGTGTAAGTGCTGTGCTTGTTGAATGCCCTTCTCTATAAGCATGATGAAAGTCTGTCAATTTCTTTACTGTGAAATTGAGCCAGTGAAGGGGGCTTTGCTATTCTTAGGTAGCGGAATGACTTTAGCTTCCCTCCAGGCCTGAGGGCCACACACTCTCTAGTAGGCTTAAATTGAAGATATGGCAAATAGGAGTGGCAATATAGTATATATATATAATATAATATATAGTCTGCTATTATTCTCAGTAATTTTCCATCCAAGTTGTCAGACCCCGGTGGCTTGTCATTGTTGATAGACAAACATAACTTTACGGAATTTAAAATTACAATGCTTGCCTTTCATAATTTAATGAGATATACTTGATGTGTAGTGTCAGCATTTGTTGCTGGCATGTTTTGCCTAAGTTTGCTAATCTTGCCAATGAAAATAAATCATTAAAGTATTTGGCAATATCAATGTGTTTTGTGATGAATGAGCCATCTGATTCAATGAATGATGGAGCTGAGTTTGCCTTTTTTCCCAGAATTTAATTTAAGATGCTCCAGAGTTTTTAACTATCCTTCTTTGTCATGTATCTTTGTTTCATAGTGTAGTTTCTTCTTTTTATTCTGTTTAGTCACATGATTTCTCAGTTTGCAGGACGTTTGCCAATTGGTTCTGCCGCCAGACTTATTTGCCATTCCTTTTGCCTCATCCCTCTCAACCATCAACATTTTCAATTCTCATCAATCCATGGGGATTTAACAGTTTTTACAGTCATTTTCTTAATGGGTGCATGTTTATTAGTAACAGGAATAAGCAATTTCATAAATGTGTCAGGTGCAGCGTCTGGTTGCTCCTCATTACCCACCTCGGACCATAAATATTCTTTACATCAATAACATAGGAATCACTATGTGCAGACACCGTGATCTGAGCTATCCGATTGGCCAAAATTGGAAAACTTTGCATTCCCGGCACTAGGGCTGCTGAATCAAGCGCACCTACCGCCAACGGCACTAGGGCTGCTGAATCAAGCGCACCTGCCGCCAACGGCACTAGGGCTGCTGAATCAAGCGCACCTACCGCCAACGGCACTAGGGCTGCTGAATCAAGCGCACCTACCGCCAACGGCACTAGGGCTGCTGAATCAAGCGCACCTGCCGCCAACGGCACTAGGGCTGCTGAATCAAGCGCACCTGCCGCCAACGGCACTAGGGCTGCTGAATCAAGCGCACCTACCGCCAACGGCACTAGGGCTGCTGAATCAAGCGCACCTGCCGCCAACGGCACTAGGGCTGCTGAATCAAGCGCACCTGCCGCCAACGGCACTAGGGCTGCTGAATCAAGCGCACCTACCGCCAACGGCACTAGGGCTGCTGAATCAAGCGCACCTGCCGCCAACGGCACTAGGGCTGCTGAATCAAGCGCACCTGCCGCCAACGGCACTAGGGCTGCTGAATCAAGCGCACCTACCGCCAACGGCACTAGGGCTGCTGAATCAAGCGCACCTGCCGCCAACGGCACTAGGGCTGCTGAATCAAGCGCACCTGCCGCCAACGGCACTAGGGCTGCTGAATCAAGCGCACCTACCGCCAACGGCACTAGGGCTGCTGAATCAAGCGCACCTGCCGCCAACGGCACTAGGGCTGCTGAATCAAGCGCACCTACTGCCAACGGCACTAGGGCTGCTGAATCAAGCGCACCTACCGCCAACGGCACTAGGGCTGCTGAATCAAGTTGAATCAAGATTGACCAGGTATGCCTTGGAGATCGACCAGGAATGCCTTGGAGATCGCCCACGAATGCCTTGGAGATCGACCAGGAATGCCTTGGAGATCGACCAGGAATGCCTTGGAGATCGACCACGAATGCCTTGGAGATCGACCACGAATGCCTTGGAGATCGACCACGAATGCCTTGGAGATCGACCACGAATGCCTTGGAGATCGACCACGAATGCCTTGGAGATCGGCTGGTTGGTGACCACTGCTGTAGATACTGTATGTATTGATTATAGACCTCATTAAGGGCTGTTTTCTCTTCTCCTAACTCTGCTGCTGCCTCCGCCACATTGTTCTCAACACCAATATGCTGGTTAGCTTTGTTATTGTGCACATAGCAACAAGGTCTAGGAAAAGGCACCAATTCAACAGCGCACTGATGTTTCAGAACCACGGACAGCAACCTCTCAACGCCGGTGAAAGCGTATTTGTTATAAATGTATATTATTTGTATTAGTGTTGCAGCGTTGTTCTTATGAAATATAACCATATATAACTTCAGTAGCACACGTCTTAGTGATGGAATGTTCCATCCCCATGGCCTCCACAATGGATCAGTCCACTCAGACAGGAGCCAATCAGTCTTGTACACCATGAAATTATAATTTTTTGCTACTGTTCGACTAAAAGAAATCTAGGTTGACCAATGGCCTATCGACTAAACAGCCCTGGTTGAATTCATCGTGAACTGGATCTATTCTAATCCCACAAATATCTGCACATATAAACCACTGGGGACCTGAGGGGAGTCAAGTGTAGGCTGAACTTATAGTAGAGCAACAGGTGGGTCTAGGATACTGTAGAGCAACAGGCGGGTCTAGGATACTGTAGAGCAGCAGGCAGGTCTAGGATACTGTACAGCAACAGGCGGGTCTAGGATACTGTAGAGCAGCAGGCGGGTCTAGGATACTGTAGAGCAACAGGCAGGTCTAGGATACTGTAGAGCAGGGGTGTCAAAGTCAAATGGACGGAGGGCCAAATAAAAAAATCAGCTACAAGACGAGGGCCGGACTGTTCGAATGTTCATTGAAAAATTTTTAAATGACGCATATAGTCTAGTGAACCTAATTGAACCTACTGAAAACCTAACAAATATATTACAATATGATCAGATAAATAAAGCAATATTTTCTTATGGCTCTGTCAGTAATCTTTAATTTTCAACAGACACAAAAGACAAATTTCCTTTATATAAATATCCCCATAACATGAACATTAAATGAAAGAAACCGGTATTCAAGGCACCATCAGTAGACTATATTTTCTATTTTAGCAAAAGTGGGCTAAATTTACTTCAAAGAAAAAACAATAATAGCAATTTTCTATCATCCACTCAACTGAAATATTTTTAAAATATAATTGGATTGAAATACAAAAAAATAAAGTGCAAAAATCTATTAATCAAAAACAACACTTTGTTTAAGGAGAAGTAACATGCAGTGAAAACAAATATTAAATTTTAACTTTTAAACTTGAACTGAGTAAAAACTCTAAATATGTGATTGCACAGTAATGTTCACTTGTTTGAGGTTGAGGGTGATACTTGGTGGTGTCCCATCTTTTCCACAAGTTCATCAATGTTCGGGGTAAGGCTCTGAGCTGAAGAAATCCTCAGAATTGAGTGGAGGTGTTCAGCAGTAAGTCGACTTCTGTGTGATGTTTTGTTCAGGTTCATCAAAGAAAACAGTTGTTCACACAGGTATGTGCTGCCAAACATAGACAACGTTTGAGCAGCCTGGATGCGCAGCTGGGGCATTGTGCCGGGGAGGAAACGGGCGAACTCCGCAGCACCCACTGCCGCATATTTTGCCCTCAGTGCATCATTGCATTGGAGGTCAATCAACTCCATTTGGAGGTTTGGTGGTGAGCTTTCCACGTCAACAGCAAATGGGTTACCGAGCAGTTCCAACCTGCTTTTTTTTGCTTCAAAGTCAGCAAATCGGCGTCGAAAGTCAGCGGCAAGCATACCTATTTTATCAGCCAACTGTGTGCTCGGGAACGCACTGGTAGAGAGCTTCTCTTTCATGGTCTGGCAGCTGGGAAAGTGGCTCAAATTTTCTTTCCGCATCTGCGTCTCCCACAGAGTCAGTTTGGTTTTAAATGCCTTCACTGTACTGTACATATCAGAGATGACACGATCCCGACCCTGCAGCTGCAAGTTTATTGCATTCAGATGACTCGTAATGTCACACAGAAAAGCCATTTCACACAGAAACATTTCGTCTCGGAGTTGTGTTGTGTCTTTCCCTTTGCTGTCCAAGAACAGACAAATCTCCTCACGAAGCTCGAAACATCTTTGAAGCACCTTTCCCTGGCTTAGCCATCGCACCTCTGTGTGATAAGGCAAATCACCATGCTCCGTTTCTAACTCCGTCAGAAATGCCTTGAACTGGCGGTGATTCAAACCTTTGGCTCTGATAAAGTTAACTGTGCGCTTGATGATGCTCATTACATGCTCCATTTTCAAGGCTTTACCGCACAACGCTTCCTGGTGTATGATACAATGATAAGCTGTCAGCTCACCTGTCGCGTTTTCCTCTTGCATCTTTTCCCGTATCTTCGCCACCAGTCCGCTCCTGTGTCCACACATCGCAGGTGCTCCGTCGGTTGTCAAACCCACGAGTTTTTCCCAAGGCAGCTCCATCTCATTTACACATCTTGACACCTCTTCATACAAATCATGCCCCGTAGTTGTGCCATGCATAGGACGTAAAGCCAAAAACTCCTCTGTCACGCTTAGGTTGGAGTCCACTCCGCGGATGAAAATTGACAACTGGGCAATGTCAGAAATGTCGGTGCTCTCATCCACAGCCAAGGAATATGCAATAAAATCTTTTCCCTTTTTCACAAGCTGCTCTTTTAGATTGATGGACAACTGGTCTACTCTCTCGGCAATGGTGTTTCTGCTCAGACTCACATTTAAAAAGAGTTGCCTTTTTTCTGGGCAAACTTCGTCACAAACTTTAATCATGCAGTTTTTGATGAAATCCCCCTCCGTAAATGGCCGGGCTGATTTAGCGATCTCTTCTGCCAAAATAAAACTGGCCTTGACAGCAGCCTGGCCTTGTGATTTGTCCATATTCTTGTTTTTGTCCGCGTGTTTCGTTTCATAATGTCGTCTCAGATTATACTCTTTCAGTACCGCCACACTTTCTCCACACAGAAGACACACAGGTTTTCCAGCTACCTTCGTGAACATATACTCCGACTCCCACCTTGTTTGAAACCCCCGGTTCTCAGTATCCACCTTCCGTTTTGCCATTTTTGATGGGTATCTGAAAGTTAATTTTACTGTGATGCTGACGACTGCTGTGCCAATAAATATTGAAATGAAGCAGCCTACTGCTCGGTGCGTCACCTTTGCATTGTGGGAAATGTAGTATTGGTGCGTGTAAAAGATCTGCGGGCTGCCGGCTTGCTGCGGGCCGGTTCTAATAATAAATCAAGATCATCCCAGGGGCCGTAAAAAACCTTCTTGCGGGCCGGATGTGGCCCGCGGGCCTTGACTCTGACATATGTGCTGTAGAGCAACAGGCGGGTCTAGGATACTGTAGAGCAATAGGCGGGTCTTGGATACTGTACAGCAACAGGCGGGTCTAGGATACTGTAGAGCAACAGGCGGGTCTAGGATACTGTAGAGCAACAGGCGGGTCTAGGATACTGTAGAGCAGCAGGCGGGTCTAGGATACTGTAGAGCAACAGGCGGGTCTAGGATACTGTAGAGCAACATGCGGGTCTAGGATACTGTACTGTAGGCTAAACTTACCTGTCGGGCATTGCAATACCTGGTCCCAAAGTCACGGAAGTGGGGGAACAGGGAGGGCTTGACAGCCAGGATCT
This sequence comes from Oncorhynchus clarkii lewisi, assembly GCF_045791955.1. Taxonomy (NCBI): domain Eukaryota; kingdom Metazoa; phylum Chordata; class Actinopteri; order Salmoniformes; family Salmonidae; genus Oncorhynchus; species Oncorhynchus clarkii. The sequence continues at coordinate 52,119,394 of NC_092168.1, forward strand.
GACTGTAGAGCTCTGAGGGTCTGGACATGGCAGGAGTTCCCGACAGCAGGATCACACGCTTAGCTACCTGAGATTGAGAACATAGTAGAAACTGAAGACAACACTATCTAACTAATCACAGTCTTAGCTACCTGAAAACAGTGACAACACACTAATAAGAACACAGTCCAACCCAACAGTCTTAAGAGATCAAATGAAAACTTCACTATTACCTTTGTTAAATTGTTACATAGAATATATAAATTGTAGCCTAAATACCAAGGATCCTGAGAGTAAAAGAGAATCATCCACACCTTGAGCAGTGGCAAGGCAGCCTTAAAGCGGGCAGTCTTCATGTTCTTCAGAAAGTGGGACTCATCCATTATGAGGACATTGAAGGGGTTAGCAGCCTGCTGCTTGTCCATCCTGCTCAGTAGATCATAGCTGATGATGTTGACCAGACCACCCCTCAGGTTGTCTTTCCCCTTGACAATCACATTGATACTGTCAGGCTGCACGGAGGGCAGCCACTGCCTGAAGGCCTAGAGAGGAGGGGAGATAGTGCTGTGAACAATGGCATACTGTAGAGTTGACAACTGTGGTCACTGGATGCTGAGCAAACTGTCACTGACTACAGTTACTGCTCCAGTCCTACACATTCTAGAGCACATCTGGGAGGAACAGTCGAGTTAACAAGAGTCCTACACATTCTAGCGCACGTCTGAGAGGAACAGTCGAGTTAACAAGAGCAAAATCTGGACATTTCTGGCATGCCCAAGACTAGACCTTCCTCTTTGACTGCAAACTTAATGGGCCAATTAAAATGAGAACTAGAACCCCCTGCTCCAGTTTGACAGCATCCTCTACACTTCAAGGATATATTTTAAAACCACTAACAGACACCCTGACGGAACAGAACACACCAGAACCACGAGGAATAACAAGAAACCAGAGAGACCCATAGGACACGGTGACACATAGGACATGCAGTCAGAGTGGATGAATAGGACAAAGGACTGATGGAGACCAACTTTCCTTGCATTGCAAACAAATAATTCACAGACAAAACTCTAATCAATACAGTATTAAACAGAACACAATCATTTACAGCCTCTGGGTGTTCCATGTCCACATAATGTACTGTTTAATTTACTGGGTGCTCGCCAGACAAAGAAAATGGTTCTTGGTTTCTTCTTTAAAATAAATGACCTAATGGAGCTACAGGACTAGTAGGGATTACAGTGCTTAGAAACAAAACACTTTGCCAATACCAATCCACTTAGTCCTCTTTAGTCGAAACACCTCCAGATTCCACTAACACTAATGTGTAAAGAACAGCATACCCCTGGACATGACTGACACGGTGTCTATCTAAACAGAAAGAACAGAACCGATTAATGAAGAACCATCAGGGGAAAAACAACACTAACTTTGTATTCCTTGATAACTCCATGACTATTATTGAACACTGAGAAAAAACGCAATTTATAATTTTAATAAATGTCATAGTCTAGGCCTATAGCTAATAAGAAATGCCAAGGTCTATAGATAATAATAGATGTGATTGTACCTCAGCCCAGGTGAATTTGACAGAAGAAGGGGCCACCACTAATAAAGGCCACTCTTTCCTGTAGTAGGCAGCTATGCAAATGGCCTGAACTGTCTTCCCCAGTCCCATGTCATCAGCCAGGAGGAGGCGGCCATCTTTGGACACCGCAAAGCTGGAGGAGACAACCAGGGTTTAATACAACTACAGTCAAAGTCGGGAAGTTTACATACACCTTAGCCTAATACATTTAAACTCCGTTTTTCACAATTCCTGACATTTAATCTTTATCTTCTTTATCTTTATCTTTAATCTTTAGGTCAGTTAGGATCACCACTTTATTTTAAGAATGTGAAATGTCAGAATAATAGTAGAGAGAATGATTTATTTCAGCTTTAATTTCTTTCATCACATTCCCAATGTATTTGGTAGCATTGCCTTTAAATTGTTTGACTTGAGATGTTGCTTCAATATATCCTCATAAATTTTCCTCCCTCATGATGCCATTTACTTTGTCAAGTGCACCAGTCCCTCCTGCAGCAAAGCACCCCCACAACATGATGCTGCCACCCCCACAACATGATGCTGCCACCCCCACAACATGATGCTGCCACCCCCACAACATGATGCTGCCACCCCCACAACATGATGCTGCCACCCCCACAACATGATGCTGCCACCCCCACAACATGATGCTGCCACCCCCACAACATGATGCTGCCACCCCCACAACATGATGCTGCAACCCCCACAACATAATGCTGCCACCCCCACAACATGATGCTGCCACCCCCACAACATGATGCTGCAACCCCCACAACATAATGCTGCCACCCCCACAACATGATGCTGCAACCCCCACAACATAATGCTGCCACCCCCACAACATGATGCTGCCACCCCCACAACATGATGCTGCAACCCCCACAACATAATGCTGCCACCCCCACAACATAATGCTGCCACCCCCACAACATGATGCTGCCACCCCCACAACATGATGCTGCAACCCCCACAACATAATGCTGCCACCCCCACAACATGATGCTGCCACCCCCACAACATGATGCTGCCACCCCCACAACATGATGCTGCCACCCCCACAACATGATGCTGCCACCCCCACAACATAATGCTGCCATCCCCGTGCTTCACGGTTGGGATGGTGTTCTTCGGCTTGCAATCCTCAACCATTTTCCTCCAAACTTAACAATGGTCATTATGGCCAAACTGTTCTGTTTTTGTTTCATCAGATCAGAGGACATTTCTCCAAAAAGTACGGTCTGGCTTTTATATGTCGGTTTTGGAGCAGTGATTTCTTCCTGGCTGAGCGGCCTTTCAGGTTATGTCGATATAGGACTCATTTTACTGTGGATATAGACTTTTGTACCCGTTTCCTCCAGAATCTTCACAATGTCCTTTGCTGTTGTTCTGGGATTGATTTGCACTTTTCACACCAAAGTACGTTCATGTCTAGAAGGCAGAACGCGTCTCCTTCCTGAGCGGTATGACGGCTGCGTGGTCCCATGGTGTTTATACTTAAGTTCTATTGTTTGTACAGTTGAACGTGGTACCTTCAGGTGTTTGGAAATTGCAACAAAGGATGAACCAGACTTGTGAGGGTCTTCATCTGTTTTTATGAGGTCTAGTTTGATTTATTTTGATTTTCCCATGATGTCAAGCAAATAGGCACTGAGTTTGAAGGTAGAAATACATCCTCAGGTACACCTCCAATTGACTCAGATGATGTCAATTAGCCAATCAGAAGCTCCTAAAGCCATGACATCCTTTTCTGGAATTTTCCAAGCTGTTTAAAGGCACAGTCAACTTAGTGTTTGTAAACTTCTGACCCACTGGAATTGTGATTTAGTGTATTATAATTTAAATAATCTGTCTGTAAACAAGTGTTGGAAAAATTACTTGTGTCATGCACAAAGTAGATGTCCTAACCGACTTGCCAAAACTATAGTTTGTTAACAAGATATTTGTGGAGTGGTTGAAAAACGAGTTTTAATGACTCCAACCTAAGTGTATGTAAACTAGTTTTAATGACTCCAACCTAAGTGAACGTACTTCAACTGTACATACAAACAGACCATTAATCAAGAACCATCTTGGGAACAAAACAAACGTTGTCTGGAGAAGAAGACAATCAAGGTGTCATACAACAAACAGACTGATTATCACAATATGAAACTATATAAGAACCAGATACATAAGATTTGTATACATTAGGCACAAAACGAAGGGGGAAATATTGGAAATGTCCCATATGAAACACTGATTTCCCCTTTCCGTTGCTAAACATTTTTGCTATGGTGTGCCCTAATGAATACAACCCAGTACGCTGCTGCTACTGTTCTTATCTATGCATTTTAATAACTCTACCTACATGTACATATTACCTCAATTACCTCGACACCGGTGCCCCCGCACATCCACTCTGTACCGGTACCCCCTATATATAGCCCCACTATTGTTATTTACTGTTGCTCTCTATTTCTGATTTGAGTTGTATGGTCATGATAACAGTGAGACTAACACCTACTTGACACCGTCTCTCTGGAAGGGCATGAGACGACGTGTCAATGAGGGGTCAATGGAAGACAGGTCAGCTTCAGGAACCTCTGATGGCCATGTCTGGCTGCCTTCAAACAGGGCAGAGAACACCTGGATCACACCTCTAGGGAGAGGCTCAATCTCTACTGATGGAATGGCACCGAGAGCATCCACTGGGAAGTAGGACAGGGAACAGAGTCACACTGAATACAGAACACACCCCCCATTCACTGAATACAGAACACACCCCATTCGCTGAATTCAAAACACACCCCATTCACTGAATACAAAACACACACCATTCACTGAATATACAGGGCCTTTGGAAAGTACTCAGCCTCCTTGACTTCTTCCACATTTTGTTACGTCACAGCCTTATTCTAAAATGGATTAAATAAATAATATCCCTCAATCTACACACAACACCCCATAATGACAACGCATTATGGGGTAGTGGGTGGAGATTGATGAGGAAAACATGTATTTAATGAATTTAAGAAACAAGACATTTTCGGAAAAAGTCAAGGGGTCTGAATACTTTACGAATGTATTTACCGAATGTAGAACACAGAATGTAGAACACAGAATGTAGAACACAGAACATTCATGAATATAGAACACAGAACACTCACTGACTATAGAATGCAGAGTCGCAGACAATTCAGCAGAGAAGGCTAGCGGATACATGACCATGAAGTGTCAAAGCAATGACCACAACAGGATAATACTTACTAAGTCTTTTATAATCCTCAAGCAAGAAACTCCACTTTCTTGTCTTCATATCTTAACAAAAGAGAGAATATATAATATCACACAGCACTATCTAAAACATGATACTGATGAATATATGAAAATTAAATAATACGCTTGAAAATAGGAAAATTAACGAACTGTTGCTGTCATGAAATTGTCAGCCGGTTATTGTCATGCAAATTCCAGTCTCACGGTCATTGATCGTTAATAACATAAATATGTTTAACAGCTCTTATGCGCCATGGGCTAGTTCATTTAGCAGACCAGATATGCTTATAAGTCTCGTACCATTATGTTATATTATTGTAAGAATAATATAATTGAACTTAGCTGAATAAAATAAAATATATTTTTCCCATTCCAGAGCGAGTGTACATATTGAGCGTAAAAGTAGGTAGATTTAGATGTGAATGATACAAACCTTAGAAATCAAAACATACAGGCTGCATGATGCGACTACAGGCTGTTGACCATTTGAAAACCTCTGTTCCTTAAATAAATTCTATGTATTATAATAAGTTAAAATAAAAAAGTGCTCATACAGTATTGTTGTAATTGTCATTATTACATATACACATGCACAAATAAAAACTGGCCGATAAATCGGTATCGGCTTTTTTTTGGTTCTCCGATAAATCGTATCAGCATTGAAAAATCATAATCGGTCGACCTCTAGCTGTAACCCAACAAAATGTGGAAAAAGTCAAGGGGTCTGAATACTTTCTGAAGGCCCTGTAGGTACCAAAAAAAATAAAAAATTCTGCCGTGCGAAATATGTGGTAGGCTACTAGACTATGTATTGTATAATGGTACAATCATTATTTGAATTCTGGTGGGGTTTTTCAAGCTTAGGCTCACATATAGGCCCTATGCATAAACTATGGTGTCCTACATGCTAGTTCAGAAATGCTTTGAATTAATCATCCGTTTTAAAAGCATGAACTGTTTTGATGATAGGTGTTTGATGATTGCATTTGCATTGATGTCAGAGTGGTTAGAGGGACAATAGAGCCCTGAGTACCAGGCCATTAGGACCTGATGGAGGGACAATAGAGCCCTGAATACCAGGCCATTAGGACCTGATGGAGGGACAATAGAGCCCTGAGTACCAGACCATTAGGACCTGATGGAGGGACAATAGAACCCTGAGTACCAGGCCATTAGGACCCGATGGAGGGACAATAGAGCCCTGAGTACCAGGCCATTAGGACCTGATGGAGGGACAATAGAGCCCTGAGTACCAGGCCATTAGGACCTGATGGAGGGACAATAGAACCCTGAGTACCAGGCCATTAGGACCTGATGGAGGAACAATAGAGCCCTGAATACCAGGCCATTAGGACCTGATGGAGGGACAATAGAACCCTGAGTACCAGGCCATTAGGACCCGATGGAGGAACAATAGAACCCTGAATACCAGGCCATTGGGACCTCATGGAGGAAAAATAGAACCCTGAGTACCAGGCCATTAGGACCTGATGGAGGGACAATAGAGCCCGGAGTACCAGGCCATTAGGACCTGATGGAGGGACAATAGAGCCCTGAGTACCAGGCCATTAGGACCTGATGGAGGGACAATAGAGCCCTGAGTACCAGGCCATTAGGACCTGACGGAGGGACAATAGAACCCTGAGTACCAGGCCATTAGGACCTGATGGAGGGACAATAGAGCCCTGAGTACCAGGCCATTAGGACCTGATGGAGGGACAATAGAACCCTGAGTACCAGGCCATTAGGACCTGATGGAGGGACAATAGAGCCCTGAGTACCAGGCCATTAGGACCTGATGGAGGGACAATAGAGCCCTGAGTACCAGGCCATTAGGACCTGATGGAGGGACAATAGAACCCTGAGTACCAGGCCATTAGGACCTGATGGAGGAACAATAGAGCCCTGAATACCAGGCCATTAGGACCTGATGGAGGGACAATAGAACCCTGAGTACCAGGCCATTAGGACCTGATGGAGGAACAATAGAACCCTGAATACCAGGCCATTGGGACCTCATGGAGGAACAATAGAACCCTGAGTACCAGGCCATTAGGACCTGATGGAGGGACAATAGAGCCCGGAGTACCAGGCCATTAGGACCTGATGGAGGGACAATAGAACCCTGAGTACCAGGCCATTAGGACCTGATGGAGGGACAATAGAGCCCTGAGTACCAGGCCATTAGGACCTGATGGAGGGACAATAGAACCCTGAGTACCAGGCCATTAGAACCTGATGGGGGTACAATAGAGCCCTGAATACCAGGCCATTAGGACCTGATGGAGGGACAATAGAACCCTGAGTACCAGGCCATTAGGACCTGATGGAGGAACAATAGAGCCCTGAATACCAGGCCATTGGGACCTCATGGAGGAACAATAGAACCCTGAGTACCAGGCCATTAGGACCTGATGGAGGGACAATAGAGCCCGGAGTACCAGGCCATTAGGACCTGATGGAGGGACAATAGAACCCTGAGTACCAGGCCATTAGGACCTGATGGAGGAACAATAGAGCCCTGAGTACCAGGCCATTAGGACCTGATGGGGGGACAACAGACCCCTGAGTACCAGGCCATTGGTGACCTGATGGAGGGACAACAGAGCCCTGAGTACCAGGCCATTAGGACCCGATGGAGGGACAATAGAGCCCTGAATACCAGGCCATTAGTGACCTCATGGTCATTAGCGACTTGGGTAAGTCTACTACCAACACATGTCCAGAGTGCATAAGAGAATATTACCATGTCTGAATGGTCACGTGGAATTTGACTGCGGCCATGACTGCCGGTGTGGTGGTAATACTGTCACCGCAACAGCCCTAAACAGGTTTCACTTACCATAGTTCTTGGAAGGCATCTGTTTGAAAGCAGCGATGACGTCAACATGGTACCCAACGTCGACCTCGAAGCGTGATCGTGACACCAGGGTGGCGTGGCCCTGTACGGTGGCCCCTGGTCTCTGCCAGCCACTACACAGCTTCAGCAGGGCCCCAAGCGCAGCAGTGTCACGGGACCGGCTAGACGCCGGCGCCACGTCAATACCCCTCACCAGAGGTTTCAGACATATACAGGAGATGGAGCCGGACTCCTCCACTACAACAGGAAATACATGGGCCTTCTTAGAAGGTCCCAAATGGCACTCTATTCCGTATACAGTGCACTACTTTGGAGCCCTATAGGGAAGAGAGTGTCTATTTGGACAATACATCTTCACTTGACCAATACATGTGATTATCTTCTTAAAGTATATGATGTGTGTAGGCCTATCTCATACTCAGCTGACGATAGTCCTCAAGGCTGAAGTTCCACATCTTGGTAGCAGGGTCTGTTGGGAGATACAAGATAAACAACAACAACACATAGTAAACAAGTGTACGTAATCTTAGGTTATAAAATATAACATAAATATTAGTTATTGCTCTATATAGGGCTGTAATTCAACCTTTCAACCGGACAAATCACCAGGATGAATTTAAATACATCCATTAAAACTCACCATAGTTCCGAGAAGGGATGTTTTTGAACACAGCAATCAGCTCAGCATGGTAACCGACTTCCACTCTGAACCGCTCCTCTGAGTGAGAGACACATTTCCCTCTGACTGTGACGGCAGGGCTCTTCCCAGGTAGAGAGTTACTAACATCAGTACCGCTGGAGGGAGCAGCACTCTGGACAGATGGTGATGTGGCTCCATGTTTGCTTCCTTGTTTATAGAAACTACCAATGGCACATCCAGAACGGGAAGACAGCCCAGAAGAAGAGGTCTTTGGATGAGGTTTAGAAACAGAGAAACTGCCAGTTGCACTTGTAGAAGTAGGATACGGACCAGGTAACACTGCTTTATTCGGCTGTGGAGGTTTGAACACAGAGGAGACGTTCTGGCCTGATGATGATGACTTGGCTCCATATGAACTACCAGTACCAGTGGAACTTCCAGAAAAGGAAGATGATGGGCCACCTGTTGTCTTTGGCTGAAGTGGTTTGAACACTGAGGGGCTTCCTCCTGTAGACACATCTAACCCTTTCAATGAATGTTGTCCCTTTGGGAGAGGTAGTGGGTCTATTACTTTAATCTGAGGAGACAAAGACAAAACAAAAACAGTACATTAGAAACTAAAATCATTGCCAACAGACAAAACAAACACAAATATAACTGTACAAAACGTCAAGGTATCACTCCTCCCTCACCTGTTTAGTGGCAGTATTGGTGAATAGTGAATTCTGTCCAGACTTGTCCCTTGGGCTAGAAAACAACTGGTCAGGTCTCCTGTCTTGACCCCGTGGAACATAATTCTGAAGCACAGTATTAGGTGGATGATGAGTTAGTCCTGGTCGGGGAGTTGAGTTAGAAGGTGGACCAGAGTGAGTGTTAATGCTTTGCTGAGGAGCACTGGCAGGGTTGTTGAGCCCTGATATGGGCGTCTGGTTGTTACACTGAGCAGCCTGTCTCTGTGCTCTAATCGCTAAAGCTCTCCGTCTGTTCTCCTCTATCTTCTGCTGCTGCTCTGCCGTCAAAGAGCTAGACATGGTTAATTATTAGCTCGCTATATTGCCTGCTTATTTGCTGGCAAGATAGGTTGTAGCTAGCTAGCTATCGTTAGCTTGCTAACAAGTCGGAAAAGATCACAGCCCATATCCGTAAGCGAAATATGAATAAACAAGTAGCAGAGTTATCTAGCTATATCTAAATACGACATATTTTCGCTAACGACCTACGCTAAAACAACAAAAGCAGAAGTTCTTCGTAAGTATATTGAGCAGTTTCTTGTTTGGAACTCCTGCGGAGGAAGTGACGTAGGGCAAATGTTCGGCGCTTTTCTTTTAAGTTCAAAGTTTTTTAATTCTTTCAATACTTAAAAAAAAATTGTTATTTTATTGTTTCAATACTTTTTTAAAATGTTTTTTTTATTCTTTAAATACCATTAGTTTTACAATAAGAAACAGGAATATGTGCAGTGATACTATATATAAATATAGTGACTGGTATAGTAGTGGTTGTGTCTACAGTAGTAATGGTTATAGTAATGGTAGTGACTGGTTATAGTTATAGTAGTGGTAGTGACTGGTTATAGTAGTGGTAATGACTGGTTATAGTTATAGTAGTGGTAGTGACTGGTTATAGTTATAGTAGTTGTAGTGACTGGTTATAGTAGTGGTAGTGACTGGTTATAGTTATAGTAGTGGTAGTGACTGGTTATAGTAGTGGTAGTGACTGGTTATAATTATAGAAGTGGTAGTGAATGGTTATAGTTATAGTAATGGTAGTGACTGGTTATAGTAGTGACTGGTTATAGTAATGGTAGTGACTGGTTATAGTAGTGGTAGTGACTGGTTATAGTGGTGGTAGTGACTGGTTATAGTTATAGTAGTGACTGGTTATAGTTATAGTAGTGGTGGTAGTGACTGGTTATAGTAGTGGTAGTGACTGGTTATAGTTATAGTAGTGGTGGTAGTGACTGGTTATAGTAGTGGTAGTGACTGGTTATAGTTATAGTAATGGTAGTGACTGGTTATAGTTATAGTAGTGGTAGTGACCGGTTATAGTAGTGGTAGTGACTGGTTATAGGAGTGGTAGTGGTAGTGTCTACAGTAGTAATGGTAGTGACTGGTTATAGGAGTGGTAGTGACTGGTTATAGTAGTGGTAGTGACTGGTTATAGTAATGGTAGTGACTGGTTATAGTAGTGGTAGTGACTGGTTATAGTAATAGTAGTGGTAGTGACTGGTTATAGTTATAGTAGTGGTAGTGACTGGTTATAGTTATAGTAGTGACTGGTTATAGTTATAGTAGTGGTAGTGACTGGTTATAGTAATGGTAGTGACTGGTTATAGTAGTGGTAGTGACTGGTTATAGTTATAGTAGTGGTGGTAGTGACTGGTTATAGTAGTGGTAGTGACTGGTTATAGTTATAGTAGTGGTGGTAGTGACTGGTTATAGTAGTGGTAGTGACTGGTTATAGTTATAGTAATGGTAGTGACTGGTTATAGTTATAGTAGTGGTAGTGACTGGTTATAGTAGTGGTAGTGACTGGTTATAGGAGTGGTAGTGGTAGTGTCTACAGTAGTAATGGTAGTGACTGGTTATAGTAGTGGTAGTGACTGGTTATAGTAGTGGTAGTGACTGGTTATAGTAATGGTAGTGACTGGTTATAGTAGTGGTAGTGACTGGTTATAGTAATAGTAGTGGTAGTGACTGGTTATAGTTATAGTAGTGGTAGTGACTGGTTATAGTAGTGGTAGTGACTGGTTATAGTTATAGTAGTGGTAGTGCCTGGTTATAGTTATAGTAGTGGTAGTGACTGGTTATAGTTATAGTAGTGGTAGTGTCTGGTTATAGTTATAGTAGTGGTAGTGTCCGGTTATAGTTATAGTAGTGGTAGTGACTGGTTATAGTAGTGGTAGTGACTGGTTATAGTTATAGTAGTGGTAGTGTCTACAGTAGTAATGGTAGTGACTGGTTATAGTAGTGGTAGTGACTGGTTATAGTTATAGTAGTGGTAGTGACTGGTTATAGTAGTGGTAGTGACTGGTTATAGTAGTGGTAGTGGTAGTGTCTGGTTATAGTTATAGTAGTGGTAGTGACTGGTTATAGTTATAGTAGTGGTAGTGTCTGGTTATAGTTATAGTAGTGGTAGTGACTGGTTATAGTTATAGTAGTGGTAGTGACTGGTTATAGTAGTGGTAGTGACTGGTTATAATTATAGAAGTGGTAGTGAATGGTTATAGTTATAGTAATGGTAGTGACTGGTTATAGTAGTGACTGGTTATAGTTATAGTAGTGGTAGTGACTGGTTATAGTAATGGTAGTGACTGGTTATAGTAGTGGTAGTGACTGGTTATAGTAGTGGTAGTGACTGGTTATAGTGGTGGTAGTGACTGGTTATAGTTATAGTAGTGGTAGTGACTGGTTATAGTTATAGTAGTGGCAGTGTCTACAGTAGTAATGGTAGTGACTGGTTATAGTAGTGGTAGTGTCTACAGTAGTAGTGGTAGTGACTGGTTATATTTATAGTAGTGGCAGTGACTGGTTATAGTAGTGGTAGTGACTGGTTATAGTAGTGGTAGTGACTGGTTATAGTAGTGGTAGTGGTAGTGTCTACAGTAGTAATGGTAGTGACTAGTTATAGTAGTGGTAGTGACTGATTATAGTAGTGGTAGTGACTGGTTATAGTTATAGTAGTGGTAGTGTCTACAGTAGTAATGGTAGTGACTGGTTATAGTAGTGGTAGTGACTGATTATAGTAGTGGTAGTCACTGGTTATATTTATAGTAGTGGCAGTGACTGGTTATAGTAATAGTAGTGGTAGTGTCTACAATAGTAATGGTTGTGACTGGTTATAGTAGTGGTAGTGACTGGTTATACTTCAAATAGTGGTAGATAGATGGGAAAATTGATTGATTGATTGATTGATTGATTGATTGATTGGTTGGTTGGTTGAATTAGATATCCTGAACATGTGAAAGTTGGTTTTATACCTAACTTGAATGGTTGAAGAGTTACTGTTAGTGTGTTATTTTATGCTACTAATGCAATGTTATATTTTTATAGTTGATTCAATAAATCTTGTTGTGCTTTGCCTTCAGCACGTTTAATTTGAAAATTGTGGCGTCTGTTCTGTTATTTGTGGGCTATGCTGGACATACGGACCCTACATTGACAGGCATGACGATGTCTAGCTTCCTCCTTTTGTTATTCTGAGCAGATTGTTCTCCGGCTCTGCATCACTCCTTGCTGTGGTGACGTGCTGTGCTTGGGAGCTGTCCCAGGAATCATGGCACTGAAACTGCAGCGTGAGCACAAAATCAACAGCCAATGATCACACAGACAGACACCTAGAAGGAATGCATGCGCCTAACATTAGGACAGTCCGAAAGCTGGGATGGATGAAATATTGTTCATGGATACACACGCACCATTGTGTTCTTTGAGCACGGGAATTCGGTGGTTGCGAAAACGACGGTGATGTATTGAAAACTAACGACAGCTATGCTCCCTGGAAGCTTTGAACAGCACGCCAACGACAGACAGAGTTTCGCTTTGGATAGTTATCTATGAACAGATTCTTTGATTCACCATTTGTGATGAATGGCACATCTATGAGAAACCCATACAGATATTCTCAACCAGACATCAACAATGAACCAATGGGATGATGCCTGTCTCTTGGACCACTCTGGAAGATACTGTGGGAGTAGATTCATCTTTGGGGATGAAATTATGAAAGCCTGTTTTAACTATTTATTGATGTTCTAGCCGAAACAACCCGAATATCCAATGTGTTCTGATACTTGTTTGCGCCAATGGAATATGTTATTAATGGGAAAGGTGCCAAGGCAGTTTGGACTCTTTTAGGGGGTAACACTTCCTGTAAGTAGACATCACATTTTATTCAATGATTTGTAGAGGAGCTTTTTAGCCTTAGTGTCATCGCATGGTGCTGCTAATTCCTCAGTGATGCTGCGTGGTCCAGACATGCTGAAGAGCCGCTGCTGCGTCCTATTTGGTGACCTGAAGGTGCTGTTACTCCGGCCCCCGTCTGCGGTAACGGTATTGCTCCCCATGACCGGACACGTACCGGACAGCCATGGGGTCCCTTCAGACGTCAGTGGAACGGACGACAACACGTTAACGGCCCATCAGGGTCCGGGGGACATACGGACTGCCCCGCCACCGGGGGGTGCCAGCGGGCCGGAGAGAGACAGGCTGGCGGGGGGCTCAGGCTGGGTTGATGCGGCAGAGCCACCGGGGGTATTACACTGCAGCAGCTCCTCTGATAGCTGGGCTAAGGACAAGCTGGAACAGAGGTTCTCCTTGTGCAGTTATAGTGAGAGTGGCAGCCTCAGGACACCTGTCTGCAGGATCTGCTTCCAGGGACCTGAAACGGTGATATTGGATAGACCCTTAACACAACACTGGCTTAGTTTTGCTGTTATGATCTGAGTCCTCAGGTGGCATCTCCCAAGAGCCACGATAGGGTTGGTGTCAGAATCGTCAGCTGTCATGTGGCTGAGGAGCTTTTCATCTCAGTAAAGGCTACTTATTCTAGAAGGTGTGACATTTTGTCTGAATTAATGGCCCTTAGACGTTCCTTTGAGTAATAATCCTACACCGCTCCAGTAGCCTCAGAATGGCTCCCCTGCAACCCGCCTCCATCTGTAAGGCATGCCTGGAGAGAGCCCAAATAAGTGGGTGGTCTGTGGTCTCTGGGTAAACAGGGGTCACCATATCAGTGATCGCTGGGCAGATAAACCCTCTGTCCCTCTGGTTGATTAATTGGAGACAAACAGAACTACCAAAACAGATTATAGACTGACATTGAGTGTGAACATAAAACATAGAAACAATTACATGCAGGAGAAATCCAATAATGTTTCCCACTCATTCACACACTGCCTGAAACAGTACAGGACACTGGGAAGTCGGGAACTGTACCTAGGACTATATTCTCCCATCTTTAGTCATGCTATTGTTTGTCTTGGAGACGATATTGATTAATATGTCTCACTACACTATTCAGGAGGAACATGAGAGACTAATTTAAAGTTGAGAGAAATCATGCAACTCATCATGTAATGCAAACTGGAACCCTTGTTTTTCACATCTTCCAACAAGTTCCAACTTCCATTCTTCACTTTAGTTATCAGGTTGTCCTCTTAACCAGTTGTTCTGTTCTTAGCTGGAGTGCTGACTAGTTATCAGGTTGTCCTCTTAACCAGTTGTTCTGTTCTTAGCTGGAGTGCTGACTAGTTATCAGGTTGTCCTCTCACCCAGTTGTTCTGTTCTTAGCTGGAGTGCTGACTAGTTATCAGGTTGTCCTCTCACCCAGTTGTTCTGTTCTTAGCTGGAGTGCTGACTAGTTATCAGGTTGTCCTCTCACCCAGTTGTTCTGTTCTTAGCTGGAGTGCTGACTAGTTATCAGGTTGTCCTCTCACCCAGTTGTTCTGTTCTTAGCTGGAGTGCTGACTAGTTATCAGGTTGTCCTCTCACCCAGTTGTTCTGTTCTTAGCTGGAGTGCTGACTAGTTATCAGGTTGTCCTCTCACCCAGTTGTTCTGTTCTTAGCTGGAGTGCTGACTAGTTATCAGGTTGTCCTCTTAACTCACCCAGTTGTTCTGTTCTTAGCTGGAGTGCTGCTCATTATTGGCATTTTTCTCCTGCAGTCAAGTTACAGCACTTGACACAGCTGGGTTTGCATCCCAATGGCACCCTAATACCTTTATAGTGGACTACTTTTGACCAGGACCGATAGGGAATAGGGTGCCGTTTGGGACCCTTAGTGTAAAGAATGAGAGTACCCAGTAGTTGAGAGGCGATGTGACATGAAGTGACCCTCTGAAATCCCTGGAGTTTAATAATAAATAATATGTTAAATTCACCCCCGACACTAGAAACCTTTTTCACTGTTAAAGCTTTGAAGTTTTTTTTCTCAGACAGGAAATTGATATTCAACACAAGCCAGAGAGGAAGCACGCATAGAGAGGAGGGATTTTTCAAGGCCACACTTCACTTAGAGTGATTCACACGGTGCTTGTTTTATTCAGTAGTGTTCTCTCAGGGTGTGTACTAAATGGCAGCCTATTCCCTGTATAGTGCACTACTTTTGTCCAGTGTCAAAAGTACAGTGGCTCTGTATTTCCTCTCTACTCTGTATTTCCTCTCTGCTCTGTATTTCCTCTGTATTTCCTCTCTACTCTGTATTTCCTCTGTATTTCCTCTGTATTTCCTCTCTACTCTGTATTTCCTCTGTATTTCCTCTCTACTCTGTATTTCCTCTCTACTCTGTATTTCCTCTCTACTCTGTATTTCCTCTCTGCTCTGTATTTCCTCTCTACTCTGTATTTCCTCTCTACTCTGTATTTCCTCTCTACTCTGTATTTCCTCTCTGCTCTGTATTTCCTCTGTATTTCCTCTCTACTCTGTATTTCCTCTCTACTCTGTATTTCCTCTGTATTTCCTCTCTACTCTGTATTTCCTCTCTACTCTGTATTTCCTCTCTGCTCTGTATTTCCTCTGTATTTCCTCTTTACTCTGTATTCCCTCTGTATTTCCTCTCTACTCTGTATTTCCTCTCTACTCTGTATTTCCTCTGTATTTCCTCTCTACTCTGTATTTCCTCTCTACTCTGTATTGCCTCTCTACTCTGTATTTCCTGTCTACTCTTTATTTCCTCTGTATTTCCTCTCTACTCTGTATTTCCTCTGTATTTCCTCTTTACTCTGTATTCCCTCTGTATTTCCTTTCTACTCTGTATTTCCTCTCTACTCTGTATTTCCTCTCTACTCTGTATTTCCTCTGTATTTCCTGTCTTCTCTGTATTTCCTCTCTACCCTGTATTTCCTCTGTACTCTGTATTTCCTCTGTATTTCCTCTCTACTCTGTATTTCCTCTCTACTCTGTTTCCTCTGTATTTCCTGTCTTCTCTGTATTTCCTCTCTACTCTGTATTTCCTCTGTATTTCCTCTTTACTCTGTATTCCCTCTGTATTTCCTTTCTACTCTGTATTTCCTCTCTACTCTGTATTTCCTCTGTACTCTGTATTTCCTCTGTATTTCCTGTCTTCTCTGTATTTCCTCTCTACTCTGTATTTCCTCTCTACTCTGTATTTCCTCTCTACTCTGTTTCCTCTGTATTTCCTGTCTTCTCTGTATTTCCTCTCTAATCTGTATTTCTTCTGTATTTCCTCTCTACTCTGTATTTCCTCTCTACTCTGTATTTCCTCTCTACTCTGTATTTCCTCTCTACTCTGTATTTCCTCTCTGCTCTTTATTTCCTCTGTATTTCCTCTCTGCTCTGTATTTCCTCTGTATTTCCTCTCTACTCTGTATTTCCTCTCTACTCTGTTTCCTCTGTATTTCCTGTCTTCTCTGTATTTCCTCTCTACTCTGTATTTCCTCTGTATTTCCTCTCTACTCTGTATTTCTTCTCTACTCTGTATTTCCTCTGTATTTCCTCCCTACTCTGTATTTCCTCTCTACTCTTTATTTCCTCTGTATTTCCTCTCTACTCTGTATTTCCTCTGTATTTCCTCTCTACTCTGTATTTCCTCTCTACTCTGTATTTCCTCTGTATTTCCTCTCTACTCTGTATTTCCTCTCTACTCTGTATTTCCTCTCTGCTCTGTATTTCCTCTGTATTTCCTCTCTACTCTGTGTTTCCTCTCTACTCTTTATTTCCTCTGTATTTCCTCTCTACTCTTTATTTCCTCTGTATTTCCTTTCTGCTCTGTATTTCCTCTGTATTTCCTCCCTACTCTGTATTTCCTCTCTACTCTTTATTTCCTCTGTATTTCCTCTCTGCTCTGTATTTCCTCTGTATTTCCTCTCTACTCTGTATTTCCTCTCTACTCTGTATTTCCTCTGTATTTCCTCTCTACTCTGTATTTCTTCTCTACTCTGTATTTCCTCTGTACTCTGTATTTCCTCTGTATTTCCTGTCTTCTCTGTATTTCCTCTCTACTCTGTATTTCCTCTCTACTCTGTATTTCCTCTCTACTCTGTTTCCTCTGTATTTCCTGTCTTCTCTGTATTTCCTCTCTAATCTGTATTTCTTCTGTATTTCATCTCTACTCTGTATTTCCTCTCTACTCTGTATTTCCTCTCTACTCTGTATTTCCTCTCTACTCTGTATTTCCTCTCTGCTCTTTATTTCCTCTGTATTTCCTCTCTGCTCTGTATTTCCTCTGTATTTCCTCTCTACTCTGTATTTCCTCTCTGCTCTGTATTTCCTCTGTATTTCCTCTCTACTCTGTATTTCCTCTCTACTCTGTATTTCCTCTGTATTTCCTGTCTTCTCTGTATTTCCTCTCTACTCTGTATTTCCTCTGTATTTCCTCTGTATTTCCTGTCTACTCTGTATTTCCTCTCTACTCTGTATTTCCTCTGTATTTCATCTGTACTCTGTATTTCCTTCCTACTCTGTATTTCCTCTCTACTCTGTATTTCCTCTCTACTCTGTATTTCCTTCCTACTCTGTATTTCCTCTCTATTCTGTATTTCCTCTGTATTTCCTCTCTACTCTGTTTTTCCTCTCTGCTCTGTATTTCCTCTCTGCTCTGTATTTCCTCTCTACTCTGTATTTCCTCTCTGCTCTGTATTTCCTCTCTACTCTGTATTTCCTCTCTACTCTGCATTTCCTCTCTACTCTGTATTTCCTATCTGCTCTGTATTTCCTCTCTACTCTGTATTTCCTCTCTACTCTGTATTTCCTCTCTGCTCTGTATTTCCTCTCTACTCTTTATTTCCTCTGTATTTCCTCTCTGCTCTGTATTTCCTCTGTATTTCCTCTCTACTCTGTATTTCCTCTCTGCTCTGTATTTCCTCTGTATTTCCTCTCTACTCTGTATTTCCTCTCTACTCTGTTTCCTCTGTATTTCCTGTCTTCTCTGTATTTCCTCTCTACTCTGTATTTCCTCTGTATTTCCTCTCTACTCTGTATTTCTTCTCTACTCTGTATTTCCTCTGTATTTCCTCCCTACTCTGTATTTAATCTCTACTCTTTATTTCCTCTGTATTTCCTCTCTACTCTGTATTTCCTCTGTATTTCCTCTCTACTCTGTATTTCCTCTCTACTCTGTATTTCCTCTGTATTTCCTCTCTACTCTGTATTTCCTCTCTACTCTGTATTTCCTCTCTGCTCTGTATTTCCTCTGTATTTCCTCTCTACTCTGTGTTTCCTCTCTACTCTTTATTTCCTCTGTATTTCCTCTCTACTCTTTATTTCCTCTGTATTTCCTTTCTGCTCTGTATTTCCTCTGTATTTCCTCCCTACTCTGTATTTCCTCTCTACTCTTTATTTCCTCTGTATTTCCTCTCTGCTCTGTATTTCCTCTGTATTTCCTCTCTACTCTGTATTTCCTCTCTACTCTGTATTTCCTCTGTATTTCCTCTCTACTCTGTATTTCCTCTCTACTCTGTATTTCCTCTGTACTCTGTATTTCCTCTGTATTTCCTGTCTTCTCTGTATTTCCTCTCTACTCTGTATTTCCTCTCTACTCTGTATTTCCTCTCTACTCTGTTTCCTCTGTATTTCCTGTCTTCTCTGTATTTCCTCTCTAATCTGTATTTCTTCTGTATTTCATCTCTACTCTGTATTTCCTCTCTACTCTGTATTTCCTCTCTACTCTGTATTTCCTCTCTACTCTGTATTTCCTCTCTGCTCTTTATTTCCTCTGTATTTCCTCTCTGCTCTGTATTTCCTCTGTATTTCCTCTCTACTCTGTATTTCCTCTCTGCTCTGTATTTCCTCTGTATTTCCTCTCTACTCTGTATTTCCTCTCTACTCTGTATTTCCTCTGTATTTCCTGTCTTCTCTGTATTTCCTCTCTACTCTGTATTTCCTCTGTATTTCCTCTGTATTTCCTGTCTACTCTGTATTTCCTCTCTACTCTGTATTTCCTCTGTATTTCATCTGTACTCTGTATTTCCTTCCTACTCTGTATTTCCTCTCTACTCTGTATTTCCTCTCTACTCTGTATTTCCTTCCTACTCTGTATTTCCTCTCTATTCTGTATTTCCTCTGTATTTCCTCTCTACTCTGTTTTTCCTCTCTGCTCTGTATTTCCTCTCTGCTCTGTATTTCCTCTCTACTCTGTATTTCCTCTCTGCTCTGTATTTCCTCTCTACTCTGTATTTCCTCTCTACTCTGCATTTCCTCTCTACTCTGTATTTCCTATCTGCTCTGTATTTCCTCTCTACTCTGTATTTCCTCTCTGCTCTGTATTTCCTCTCTACTCTGTATTTCCTCTCTGCTCTGTATTTCCTCTCTACTCTGTATTTCCTCTCTACTATGTATTTCCTCTCTGCTCTGTATTTCCTTTCTGCTCTGTATTTCCTCTCTACTCTGTATTTCCTCTCTGCTTTGTATTTCCTCTCTGCTCTGTATTTCCTCTCTACTCTGTATTTCCTCTCTACTCTGTATTTCCTCTCTGCTCTGTATTTCCTCTCTACTCTGTATTTCCTCTCTACTCTGTATTTCCTCTCTGCTCTGTATTTCCTCTCTACTCTGTATTTCCTCTGTATTTCCTCTCTACTCTGTATTTCCTCTCTACTCTGTATTTCCTCTGTATTTCCTCTCTACTCTGTATTTCCTTTCTGCTCTGTATTTCCTCTGTATTTCCTCTCTACTCTGTATTTCCTCTCTACTCTTTATTTCCTCTTTATTTCCTCTCTGCTCTGTATTTCCTCTGTATTTCCTCTCTACTCTGTATTTCCTCTCTACTCTGTATTTCCTCTCTACTCTGTATTTCCTCTGTATTTCCTCTCTGCTCTGTATTTCCTCTCTACTCTGTATTTCCTTTCTGCTCTGTATTTCCTCTGTATTTCCTCTCTGCTCTGTATTTCCTCTGTATTTCCTCTCTACTCTGTATTTCCTTTCTACTCTGTATTTCCTCTGTATTTCCTCTCTACTCTGTATTTCCTCTCTACTCTTTATTTCCTCTTTATTTCCTCTCTGCTCTGTATTTCCTCTGTATTTCCTCTCTACTCTGTATTTCCTCTCTACTCTGTATTTCCTCTCTACTCTGTATTTCCTCTGTATTTCCTCTCTGCTCTGTATTTCCTCTCTACTCTGTATTTCCTTTCTGCTCTGTATTTCCTCTGTATTTCCTCTCTGCTCTGTATTTCCTCTGTATTTCCTCTCTACTCTGTATTTCCTTTCTACTCTTTATTTCCTCTGTATTTCCTCTCTGCTCTGTATTTCCTCTGTATTTCCTCTCTACTCTGTATTTCCTCTCTACTCTGTATTTCCTCTCTACTCTGTATTTCCTCTGTATTTCCTCTCTGCTCTGTATTTCCTCTGTATTTCCTCTCTACTCTGTATTTCCTTTCTACTCTGTATTTCCTCTGTATTTCCTCTCTACTCTGTATTTCCTTTCTGCTCTGTATTTCCTTTCTGCACTGTATTTCCTCTCTGCTCTGTGACTGAGATTCTGCTCCTGTTGTCATAGACACCAGCATCCTGTTTCTATTGATCCAGTCCCTCTAAACAAAAAGGCTATGTAATCCTGTTCAACATACAACAACAGTCAAAAGTTTGGGCACACCTACTCATTCAAGTTTTTTTTTCTTTTTTTCCCTACATTGTAGAATAATAGTGAACACATCAAACATATGCAATAACACATTTGGAATCATGTAGTAACCAAAAAGTGTTCTCAACCAGCTTCATGAAGTAGTCACCTGGAATGCATTTAAATTAACAGGTGTGCCTTGTTAATTTGTGGAATTTCTTTCCTTATTTTCCTTTCCTTGAGTGAATCAGTTGTATTGTGACAAGGTAGGGGTGGTATACAGGAGACATACCTATTTGGTTAAAGACAAAGTCCATATTGTGTCAAGAACAGCTCAAATAGGCAAAGAGAAATGACAGTTACTTTAAGACATGAAGGTAGTCAATCCGGAAAAATTCAAGAACTTTGAAAGTTTCTTCAAGTGCAGTCACAAAAACTATCAAGCACAATGATGAAACTGGTTTTCACGAGGACTGCCACAGGAAAGGAAGACCCAGAGTTTCCTCTGCTGCAGAGGATAATTTCATTAGAGTTATCAGTCTCAGAAATTGCAGCCCAAATCAATCAAATGTATTTATTAAGCCCTTTTTATATCAGCCGATGTCACAAAGTGTTGTACAGAAACCCAGTCTAAGACTCCAAATAGCAAGCAATGCAGGTGTAGAAGCACAGTGGCTAGGAAACACTCCCTAGAAAGGCCAGCACCTAGGAAGAATCTTGATGTAAGAAGGGCTTTATAAATAAATGTGATTGAGAGAGAGAAAGAGAGAGAATCAGAGGGAGCATACATAAATTCACACAGGACACTGGATAAGACAGGAGAAATACTCCAGATATAACAGACTGACCCTAGCCACCTGACACATAAACCACTGCAGCATAAATACTGGAGACTGAGAGAGGAGGGGTCAGGAGACACCGTGGCCCCATCCGATGATACCCCCGGACAGGGCCAACCAGGCAGGATATAACCCCACCCACTTTGCCAAAGCACAGCCCCCACACCACTAGAGGGATATCTTCAAACCACCAACTTACTACCCTGAGACAAGGCTGAGTATAGCCCACAAAGATTTCCCCCATGGCACGAACCTGAAGGGGGCACCAACCCAGACAGGAAGATCACGTCAGAGACTCAACCCACTCAAGTGACGCACCCATCTCCACATGTATGGTTCCCACCGTGAAGCATGTAGAAGGAACTGTGATGGTGTGGGGGTGCTTTGCTTTGCTGACACTGTCTGTGATTTATTTAGAATTCAAGGCATACTTAACCAGCATGACTACCACAGCATTTTGCAGCGATACACCATCCCATCTGGTTAGCGCTTAGTGGGATTATCATTTGTTTTTCAACAGGACAATGACCCAACACACCTCCAGGCTGTGTAAGGGCTATTTGACCAATAAGGAGAGTGATGGAGTGCTGCATCAGATGACCTGGCCTCCACAATCACCCGACCTCAACCCAATTGAGATGGTTTGGGATGAGTCGGACCGTAGAGTGATAGAAAAGCATCTAAGTGCTCAGCATATGTGGGAACTCCTTCCAGACTGTTGCAAATGCAGGTGAAATTGGTTAAGAGAATGCCAAGAGTGTACAAAGCTGTCATCAAGGCAAAGGGTGGCTACTTTGAAGAATGTGAAATATAAAATATATTTTGATTTGTTTAACAGTTTTTTTGGTAACTACATGATTCCATGTGTGTTATTTCATAGTTTTGATGTCTTCACTATTATTCTACAATGTAGAAAATAGTAAAAAATCATGTTTTACTTTTGACTGGTACTGTATTATGCCAGTGAGGAATTATGGGCCTTTGGTTTCAACTGCTGTGTAATGTAATGTGTCCCACAGGGGGAGCTGCTGAGCCCATGTCGCTGCAGTGGGTCGGTTCGCTGTATCCACCAGCCCTGCCTCATCAAGTGGATCAGTCAGAGAGGATCCTGGGCCTGTGAGCTCTGCTACTACAAGTACCAGGTCATCAGCATCAGCACCAGGAACCCGCTACAGGTGAGCTACCATGCCAGCAATGAAATCTCTTTTAAAAACAAAATACACCCTATTGAACAGCGGGAATGTGACGAGACAGACACACAGGCACAGACACGCGCATACACACACAGGTACAGTACAGACACACGCATATATACACACACACACAGGTACAGACACACGCATACACACACACATTGATCCTGTAGATAAGGGGTAGTAGAGTGGTGGCCTGAAGGCACACACTGAATCAAATCAAATCAAATGTATTTATATAGCCCTTCTTACATCAGCTGATGTCACAAAGTGCTGTACAGAAACCCAGCCTAAAACCCCAAACAGCAAGCAATGCAGATGTAGAAGCACGGTGGCTTGGAAAAACTCCCTAGATGTGTTGTGAAATCTGTTGTGAATGTATTGTAATGTTTTTATAATTATATAAACTGCCTTAATTTTTTGGGACCCCAGGAAGAGTAGCTGCTGCCTTGGCAGGAACTAATGGGGATCCATAATAAACCCCAGGAAGTGTAGCTGCTGCTTTGGCAGGAACTAATGGGGATCCATAATCAACCCCAGGAAGAGTAGCTGCTGCCTTGGCAGGAACTAATGGGGATCCATAATAAACCCCAGGAAGAGTAGCCGATGCCTTGATGGGAACTAATGGGGATCCATAATCAACCCCAGGAAGAGTAGCTGCTGCCTCGGCAGGAACTAATGGGGATCCATAATAAACCCCAGGAAGAGTAGCTGATGCCTTGGCAGGAACTAATGGGGACCCATAATAAACCCCAGGAAGAGTAGCTGGTGCCTTGGCAGGAACTAATGGGGATCCATAATAAACCCCAGGAAGAGTTGCTGCTGCCTTGGCAGGAACTAATGGGGATCCATAATAAACCCCAGGAAGAGTACCTGCTGCCTCGGCAGGAACTAATGGGGATCCATAATAAACCCCAGGAAGAGTAGCTGATGCCTTGGCAGGAACTAATGGGGATCCATAATAAACCCCAGGAAGAGTAGCTGATACCTTGGCAGGAACTAATTAGGATCCATAATAAACCCCAGGAAGAGTAGCTGATGCCTTGGCAGGAACTAATGGGGATCCATAATAAACCCCAGGAATAGTAGCTGCTGCCTTGGCAGGAACTAATGGGGATCCATAATAAACCAGGAAGAGTAGCTGCTGCCTTGGCAGGAACTAATGGGGATCCATAATAAACCCATTACAGCAGTAGATCTCATTTTCAAACAGACAATGGTGCATTTGTGTTTACAGTATCTCCGTCCCTCCCTCCCTCAGTGGCAGTCCATCTCCCTGGCGGTGATAGAGAAGGTTCAGATAGCTGCAGCGATTCTGGGGTCTATGTTCCTGGTGGCCAGTCTGTCCTGGCTGGTCTGGTCCTCCTTCAGCCCCTCGGCACGCTGGCAGAGACATGACCTGCTTTTCCAGATCTGCTACGGCATGTACGGATTCATGGACATCGTCTGCTTCGGTGAGGCTGAGCCCTATTCTAGTTTACAACCGTGGCTCACTGACAGTCAATGTAATGGATGGCAGTTGCTTGTTCTTCAGATTATCTCACTCTGAAATCCCCTTACTGTATGTGAGTGGAATGCTATAGACACTGAGAGAATGAATGGCAGAAATTATGAATTATCAATTTGATAGATCTGTATAGTTTTGCCTACAGGTCTAACGTGAGAATACTTTGTCATTATATATATTGATTTAGCTCATCTGGGCTTCAATCCTTTACTCAGAGGTAGGCAACTCAGTTCCTTTCTTCATCTGTTTTAGAGAGTTTCTAGCCTTTAATCCTTTACTCCAGAGGTAGGCAACTCAGTTCCTGGAAGTGCTTCAGGAACTATAGGATTTTGTCCCCACTAGGCATCAGACCAGAACAGATAATTGATCAGATCAGTGAATGACTAAATTCAACACACCTGGTCTTCCAGGTCAGTTCAATCAAAAACATGAAGTGGCTCCAGTGCCTGTGATCCTCCAGGACCAGGGTTGTCTACGCCTGATGTAGGACCAAGGTTGTCTACCCCTGATGAAGATAGTGACTGTGGCCCTCCAGGACCAGGGTTGTCTACGCCTGATGTAGGACCAAGGTTGTCTACCCCTGATGAAGATAGTGACTGTGGCCCTCCAGGACCAGGGTTGTCTACCCCTGATGTAGGACCAGGGTTGTCTACGCCTGATGTAGGACCAAGGTTGTATACCCCTGATGAAGATAGTGACTGTGGCCCTCCAGGACCAGGGTTGTCTACCCCTGATGAAGACAGTGCATGTGATCCTCCAGGACCAGTGTTGTCTACCCCTGATGAAGACAGTGCCTGTGATCCTCCAGGACCAGGGTTGTCTACCCCTGATGAAGATAGCGACTGTGGCCCTCCAGGACCAGGGTTGTCTACCCCTGATGTGGGACCAGGGTTGTCTACTCCTGATGTAGGACCAGGTTTGTTTACCCCTGATGTAGGACCAGGGTTGTCTACCCCTGATGTAGGACCAGGGTTGTCTACCCCTGATGTAGGACCAGGGTTGTCTACCCCTGATTTAGGACCAGGTTTGTCTACCCCTGATTTAGGACCAGGGTTGTCTACCCCTGATGTAGGACCAGGGTTATCTACCCCTGATGGAGGACCAGGGTTGTCTACCCCTGATGTAGGACCGGGTTTGTCTACCCCTGATTTAGGACCAGGTTTGTCTACCCCTGATTTAGGACCAGGTTTGTCTACCCCTGATGAAGATAGTGACTGTGGCCCTCCAGGACCAGGGTTATCTACCCCTGATGGAGGACCAGGGTTGTCTACCCCTGATGTAGGACCAGGGTTGTCTACCCCTGATGAAGATAGTGACTGTGGCCCTCCAGGACCAGAGTTGTCTACCCCTAATGTAGGACCAGGGTTGTCTACCCCTGATGAAGATAGTGACTGTGGCCCTCCAGGACCAGGGTTGTCTACCCCTGATGAAAATAGTGACTGCGGCCCTCCAGGACCAGGTTTGTCTACCCCTGAGGTAGGACCAGGGTTGTCTACCCCTGATGTAGGACCAGGGTTGTCTAACCCTGATGTAGGACCAGGGTTGTCTAACCCTGATGTAGGACCAGGGTTGTCTAACCCTGATGTAGGACCAGGGTTGTCTAACCCTGATGTAGGACCAGGGTTGTCTAACCCTGATGTAGGACCAGGGTTGTCTAACCCTGATGTAGGATCAGAGTTGTCTACCCCTGATGAAGATAGTGACTGTGGCCCTCCAGGACCAGGGTTGTCTACCCCTGATGTAGGACCAGGGTTGTCTACCCCTGTTGAAGATAGTGACTGTGGCCCTCCAGGACCAGGGTTGTCTACCCCTGATGTAGGACCAGGGTTGTCTAACCCTGATGTAGGACCAGGGTTGTCTAACCCTGATGTAGGACCAGGTTTGTCTAACCCTGATGTAGGACCAGGGTTGTCTAACCCTGATGTAGGACCAGGGTTGTCTAACCCTGATGTAGGACCAGGGTTGTCTAACCCTGATGTAGGACCAGGGTTGTCTACCACTGATGTACTCTTTTGAGTCTTTAGTTTTAAACATACTGTAACATTCCTTTCTGCAGATAAACTCATCCTCTGCAGTGTTTTATATACACTGACTAGAGTCCTTGTTAGGGCTGGAGAGTGAGAGTCTGTCTGATAGATGACTGACGAGAGTCCTTGTTAGGCCTGGAGAGTGAGTCTGTCTGATAGATGACTGACTAGAGTCCTTGTTAGGGCTGGAGAGTGAGTCTGTCTGATAGATGACTGACGAGAGTCCTTGTTAGGGCTGGAGAGTGAGACTCTGTCTGATAGATGACTGACGAGAGTCCTTGTTAGGGCTGGAGAGTGAGAGTCTGTTTGATAGATGACTGACTAGAGTCCTTGTTAGAGCTGGAGAGAGAGTCTGTCTGATAGATGACTGACGAGAGTCCTTGTTAGGGCTGGAGAGTGAGTCTGTCTGATAGATGACTGACTAGAGTCCTTGTTAGGGCTGGAGAGTGAGAGTCTGTCTGATAGATGACTGACTAGAGTCCTTGTTAGGGCTGGAGAGTGAGAGTCTGTCTGATAGATGACTGACTAGAGTCCTTGTTAGGGCTGGAGAGTGAGAGTCTGTCTGATAGATGACTGACTAGAGTCCTTGTTAGGGCTGGCGAGTGAGAGTCTGTCTGATAGATGACTGACTAGAGTCCTTGTTAGGGCTAGAGAGTGAGAGTCTGTCTGATAGATGACTGACTAGAGTCCTTGTTAGGGCTGGAGAGTGAGAGTCTGTCTGATAGATGACTGACGAGAGTCCTTGTTAGGGCTGGAGAGTGAGAGTCTGTCTGATATATGACTGACTAGAGTCCTTGTTAGGGCTGGAGAGTGAGAGTCTGTCTGATAGATGACTGGAACGTAAAACCCCAGCAAACAATGCAGATGTAGAAGCACCTCTGCTGTTTCTACAGTAGATGGAAGCATAGTCTCCAACTCAGCACGTCTTTCAACCCTCAATTCCTCCTTTTTGATATGTAACTCTAGCAAGAAAACCACATCTTCTGACAATCTCTTTAAATGTTTACGAATCTTCTGCTTTTTTTGAGCCATCATGGAGTTGGTGTACATTCCATGTGATAAGTAGTATTTTGTTGGTCTTTACTTAGAATCAAAGTTAGCCTAGTTCGTTCCATCTATCATTGAATAACCCGATAAAACATTTTAGCAGACATACCATATGAAGGCGGTGGACGTGCCGTGGATATGGGAGAACCATAGTGTGAATACATAGTTATTGTATACATTACATAAATAAAACGTGTGAACGTGTAGGCTGAGCAGACATTTAACAGAGATCACACAAAAAAAACATTAAGTTTCTCTCCTAATGTACCAAAAGCCTGTGGATTATGTCATTGTAAATACATTGGAGAAGTACTGCCACTTAAGTACTGTGGTCAGTCTGTAAAACCTTGTGAATTAAATTGAAGTATAGTGGCTGGTGGGCTCTACTTGGGAGAGTGGATCCACCGAAAGACCGAAGTGAGATGAGTGGAAACACCACACATACTTCAGAGAAGTGTCTGATGCCCACCCAGCCCCCTCACCCAGCCACCCCTCCCAGGCCCCTCACACAGCTAGCCCGCCCTCCCAGCCCCCCCTCCCAGCCCGCCCTCCCAGCCCCCCTCCCAGCCCCCTCACCCAGCCATCCCTCCCAGCCCCCTCACCCAGCCATCCCTCCTAGCTCCCTCACCCAGCCACCCCTCCCAGCCACCCCTGACAGCCACCCCTCCCAGCCACCCCTGACAGCCACCCCTGACAGCCACCCCTCCCAGCCACCCCTGCCAGCCACCCCTCCCAGCCACCCCTCCTAGCCCTCCTCTAGTTGTCTTGATAGATGAGGAGGGTCAACATCTTTAGTTGTCTTGAGAGATGTGGAGGGTCAACATTTTAAGTTGTCTTGATAGATGTGGAGGGTCAACTCCTTTAGTTGTCTTGAGAGATGTGGAGGGTCAACATCTTTAGTTGTCTTGATAGATGTGGAGGGTCAACTCCTTTAGTTGTCTTGATAGATGTGGAGGGTCAACTCCTTTAGTTGTCTTGATAGATATGTAGGGTCAACTCCTTTAATTGTCTTGATAGATGTGGAGGGTTAATTAACACCTTTAATTATCTTGATAGATGTGGAGGGTCGACACCTTTAGTTGTCTTGATAGATGTGGAGGGTCAACACCTTTAGTTGATTTCTAGACAAACAATCCTTTATCTGATTTCCCTGGTTTCGTTTTGCTCCACCTTTTATGTTTGCTTCCTGTCTAAGTTTGGTGTGGTTTTTCTTTTGGTTTGCCTCTTCTTGAGCAAATTTTATGGGTGCTCATGGT
The DNA here is from genome assembly GCF_045791955.1 of Oncorhynchus clarkii lewisi. Classification (NCBI taxonomy): domain Eukaryota; kingdom Metazoa; phylum Chordata; class Actinopteri; order Salmoniformes; family Salmonidae; genus Oncorhynchus; species Oncorhynchus clarkii. Next base: position 52,148,097 of record NC_092168.1, read on the forward strand.
GGGTGTCTTTCAGTTCCTGTTGTTGTTGCTAGTCAACTTTCAGGGGACACCCCCATGAGTATCTTTCAGAAACACTCCTAAAACCCCACCTGTTTTGTTTTGGTTGTTGTCAGTGACTCTTTGTTAGTTGCCCTTTCTGTTTAGTGACAATTTTTGGTTTCCTTGCTGGGGACTGTAACACCCCTCAAAAAATTCTCACCCCCCCCTGTTATTGTAATGGAGAGAGGTTAGGTTAGAGAGGTTAGCATTGGGGGGGGGGAATATAGTATTGTGTCAATTTACGATAAACTGCTCTTAAGTATCACCATGTAGCCTACGTTGTGTTTATAACTTTTTCCCACTGTCCTCTTCTCGGTGCAGGGGACTCTCCTCTGTCCACGTAGGTCTCCCTTCCTCGTAGTTTGTAGGCATTCGCATGGCTTTCCCTTCCATACCCATAGCACTGCCGGGAGGCGGAGCTGAGATTGTGACTGTCTGATTGGAAGGTATTCTTTGACTCTTTTTCTCAGCTTAGCAGATAGGTCCTGGATGACTCGAATGGTCTGGCCTTGGATTTTGATCTCCTTCCCTCTTGTGCCTTCAGAATGTTGACTTTGGTTTGATAGTTCCATAGTTTGAAGGTTACAAGGCGTGGGTATTTAGCGTTCTTCTGTTCCACGTCGATTCTGTGGCATTGCTCTAGATCTTCTGGTGATAAACCAACGTCAAGTTCCTCTATCACTTCGACAAAGTAAAAGGTCTAATTTTCCTTGTCTTCCAGACTGGCCTCATAGACTAGACGAAACAAAGTAAACAGATATCCGGGACACTCAAAGTATGATATGTTACGTTTGTTATGGTTACATAAGACCGACGTTTACTTAAGGCAAAAGCGAAAGTAGGGTGGTTGGTTGAGGTGGATGGAAGCACGTATAACGCGAAAGTCTAGCGACCTAAAGGTTGCATGTTGGAATCTCCTCACGGACAACTTTAGCATTTTAGATCATTAGCAACTTTACTTTCTACTTTTGAGTTACTTTGCAAATACTTAGCATGTTAGCTAACCCTTCCCCATAACCCCAACCTAACCTTTTTATCAAAACCTTCCTAACCTAAACCCTTTAACCTAACCTAACCTAACCTTAAACCTTATCCTTAACCTTAACCCTTTAACCTAACCTTAACCCTTTAACCTAACCTTAACCCTTTAACCTAACCTTAACCCTTTAACCTAACCTTAACCCTTTAACCTAACCTTAACCCTTTAACCTAACCTAACCCCTTTAACCTAACCTTAACCCTTTAACCTAACCTTAACCCTTTAACCTAACCTTAACCCTTTAACCTAACCTTAACCCTTTAACCTAACCTAACCCCTTTAACCTAACCTAACCTTAACCCTTTAACCTAACCTAACCCCTTTAACCTAACCTAACCTTAACCCTTTAACCTAACCTAACCCCTTTAACCTAACCTTACCCCTTTAACCTAACCTAACCTAACCTAACCTTAACCCCTAAACCCTAGAGCTAGCTAATGTTAGTGTTAGCCACCTAGTCATCTAGCTAACGTTAGCAACAACACATTTAAATTCTTAACAATAGTTTAGCAAATTTGTATCATATTGTTCATTTTTGCTGATTTGTAACATATTGTACAAATTGTAATTCGTAACATCCACAAATTAATACATACCATACGAAACATGTCATAAATTAACTGTCTGCAATTTATATACAGAATAATACAAAATGCTCTGAGACCACGTTGCGTCAATATTTTCAAGGACAATGTTCTCATGTTTCGTCTTATTCTGTTTTCTTGTTGGTCCCATTCATCTTCTAAAGTTTGCAAATTTGTTTCCTAAATGCTTTTTTTTTTTGTCTTGTTCATTCATGTGCACACCTTGTTTTGTGCATTTATGATACGATAGCCTTTACTGTCTTTTAGAGCCAATCAATTTCTTTAAACAGGTTGTAGCAAGTTGTTGTGAGCGTTGAACGTATTAGCTGTGTTTTACCGGATAGGATTTAGTTGTTCATTACTCTCGTCTCCAAGTGGCTCTTTGTCTTTTCCTGGGAAGCCATGACTTGTTGGATTATTGCACTGTTTTAGAAACTGATTGGGTCGCTGTTGGACAAAACAAATCACTCACACTCTCCCAGTTATGTGAGGATATGTTGATTTATCAAGTTGAGTCTTGATTTCAACTCTGTCTGGTTTCTTCATACAACCACAGTTGTGTTGGTACACACAGAGCTACTCCCTCCCCGTGCATCAACAACCAATCAGACAGAGCTACTCACTCCCCATGCAATAACAACCAATCAGACAGAGCTACTCACTCCCCATGCATCAACAACCAATCAGACAGAGCTACTCACTCCCCATGCATCAACAACCAATCAGACAGAGCTACTCACTCCCCATGCATCAACAACCAATCAGACAGAGCTACTCATTCCCCATGCATCAACAACCAATCAGACAGAGCTACTCATTCCCCACGCATCAACAACCAATAAGACAGAGCTACTCACTCACCATGCATCAACAACCAATCAGACAGAGCAACTCCCTCCCCGTGCATCAACAACCAATCAGACATAGCTACTCACTCCCCACGCATCAACAACCAATCAGACAGAGCTACTCACTCCCCAATGCGCCAAAAAACAATCAGACAGAGCTACTCACTCCCCAATGCGCCAAAAACCAATCAGACAGAGCTACTCACTCCCCATGCATCAACAACCAATCAGACAGAGCTACTCCTTTCCCAATGCGCCAACAACCAATCAGACAGAGCTACTCACTCCCCATGCATCAACAACCAATCAGACAGAGCTACTCCTTCCCCAATGCATCAACAACCAATCAGACAGAGCTACTCATTCCCCACGCATCAACAACCAATCAGACAGAGCTACTCACTCCCCACGCATCAACAACCAATCAGACAGAGCTACTCACTCCCCAATGCGCCAACATTCTGAGGACGCATCAATAATCACTTCTAACACCTGAGATGAGATATTATCGGGAACCCCTCTGTACGAATGTTTCACCTGTGGAAATCCCAGAACACAGATTTTGGCATGTCTCACTCACTGTCACAAACAGCGTATAGTATCATATGTATAATGTCTTATGGGAAGGTTTATGGATCATATCAGAGCCATTTACTTCAAATGTGTCTAGATGTATCTATGCAGTAGGACTCTATGCAGTAGGACTCTATGCAGTAGGACTCTATGCAGTAAGACTCAATGCAGTAAGACTCTATGCAGTAAGACTCTATGCAGTAGGACTCTATGCAGTAGGACTCTATGCAGTAAGACTCTATGCAGTAAGACTTTATGCAGTAAGACTCTATGCAGTAAGAATCTATGCAGTAAGACTCTATGCAGTCAGACTCTATGCAGTAAGATCCTGACTGTGCTTCTGATTGTTTATTGCAGGATCATCTGACTAATATTCATATCTCTTATCTTCCCACTGCAGCTCTAATCATCCATGAAGGACCTTCAGTGTTCCGTATCTTTAACCGGTGGCAGGCTGTCAACCAGCAGTGGAAGGTTCTCAACTACGACAAGACCACTGACAGTGAGAACCAGAAGACAGCAGCCACAGTGCGGACTCTCTCTCAGCCTCAGTCTAGCCAGAGAAACCAGGCTGGGACAGGATTAGGACCCTCCTCTGCCACCTCCCCTCTGGCTGCTGCCACCACAGGACCGGACTTAGCTACAGCATCACCAGCTACAGGGATTGGGCTGGTCACACAGGGCTCCACTGAGCAGGCCAGAGGGACAGCTGGACCAGACCAACACTGTGCTGCCTACAATATCCTCCACCTTCTCAGCCACCTGAGGCAGCCAGAGGCCCACGGCTACCCCAGCCACAGCACCCGGGAGCTGGTCATGAGAGTCACTACAGTCTGAGGCTCTGACTGAGGCCTTGTCAAGGAGAGATTTGACATTGAAATGGAAGGCCTTGGTCTAAAAGGACCAACAATGTTTAAAATGCACCGTTGATGACCTTAAAAACATGATCCCCCCTGTGGAAACATCAGTGGGGGGGTGTCTCTGTCTATAGTATGCCCTTTTGTGTGGAAAAACTCATTCTGATTGGCTGAGCTCCCCGGTGGGTGGGCCTATGCCCTCCCTAACCCACCCATTGCTGAGCCCCTGCCCAGTCATGTGAAATCCATAGATTAGGGACTAAAACATTTATTTCAATTGACGGATTTCCTGATATGAAGTGTAACTCAGTAAACTCTTTGAAATTGTTGCATGTTAGCTTTCCTATTTTTGTTCAGTTTATTAGACTGGAGTGGATGAACACGTGTAGGTAGTCTACAAGAGACTACAGGAGACTCTACAAGAGACTCTACAGGAGACTACAGGAGTCTACAGGAGACTCTACAGGAGACTCTACAGGAGACTACAGGATGCTCTACAGGAGACTCTACTAGAGACTACAGGAGACTCTACAGGAGACTCTACAGGAGACTCAAGGAGAATCTACAGGAGACTCAAGGAGACTCTACAGGAGACTACAGGAGACTCTACAGGAGACTCTACAGGAGACTCTACAGGAGACTACAGGAGACTCTACAGGAGAGTCTACAGGAGACTACAGGAGACTCTACAGGAGACTACAGGAGACTCTACAGGAGACTACAGGAGACTCTACAGGAGACTCTACAGGAGACTACAGGAGACTCTACAGGAGACTATACAGGAGACTACAGGAGACTCCACAGGAGACTCCACATGAGACTCTACAGGAGACTACAGGAGACTCTACAGGAGACTCTACAGGAGACTACAGGAGACTCTACAGGAGACTCTACAGGAGACTACATGAGACTCCACAGGATACTACAGGAGACTCTACATGAGTCTCTACAGGAGACTACAGGAGACTCAACATGAGTCTCTACAGGAGACTTTTGAAGTATCTCCATCATATTAAAACGTTGTGACAGGTTGTGTTTGTCACATAAATGCTAATACGTTTCATTTTAAAAGTTAAAATTGAAATTGAATTGAAATTGAAGCGTTCTTCAAATTACATTTTCACTGCAGTTTACAGTCTAGAGTATAATTGTACTCACTAGAAAACAATAATGCAATATGCATTGTATTGTGGTGCTGTAGGTGTTCGAATCGGTGCGACCTGCACATTCATTAATTCAAAACCTATTTTTTAAGAGGCTAAAATCATGATTTGGTCAAACAGTAAAGTACGTTATCCTCTTATAGTGAAAGCGTCTGCCTGCCTGCCCCTGAGTCACTCTCTTTCTCTCCTTTCCTGGGGGAGAAAAATGCTGGAGATAGTGATCTGAGTTTACACTCAGTTGGTGAATCAGCCTATGACATTAGAGCACATAAAGATGAAGCCAAATTCATCTCTGTTGAACAAAAAAAACATCTGAACATTCGGGAGCCCAAATATAACAGTAAAATATAAAAATAACATAACAACCATCATGACAATCACTGGATTAGAATGCACATTTTCTACATTCAAATATTTTTCATCACAACATGAAAAGATGAAGCAACTTATTTCTCCAGTAACATCTCAGTAGTCGATTACACATTTTAATAAAGCACTTAATGACTTCATGAAATGAGTTATATTGCGTGATACCTCAAAAACAAATAACTTGGACCAAATCATAGGCTGGTGCCCCTAACAAAAACTTAATGGGGCAAATGTTAGTCTAGAGCTACAAGGGGAATGTCCTCCATGTTAGTCTGGAGTTACAAGGGGAATGTCCTCCATGTTAGTCTGGAGTTACAAGGGGAATGTCCTCCATGTTAGTCTGGAGCTACAAGGTGAATGTCCTTCTTGTTAGTCTGGAGTTAGAAGGTGAATGTCCTCCATGTTAGTCTAGAGTTACAAGGGGAATGTCCTCCATGTTAGTCTGGAGTTACAAGGTGAATGTCCTCTTAGTCTGGAGTTACAAGGTGAATGTCCTCCGTGTTAGTCTGAAACTACAAGGGGAATGTCCTCTTAGTCTGGAGCTACAAGGGGAATGTCCTCCATGTTAGTTTGGAGCTACAAGGGGAATGTCCTCCATGTTAGTCTGGAGTTACAAGGTGAATGTCCTCCATGTTAGTCTGGAGCTACAAGGGGAATGTCCTCCATGTTAGTCTGGAGTTACAAGGTGAATGTCCTCCATGTTAGTCTGGAGCTACAAGGTGAATGTCCTCTTAGTCTGGAGTTACAAGGTGAATGTCCTCCATGTTAGTCTGGAGTTACAAGGTGAATGTCCTCCATGTTAGTCTGGAGTTACAAGGTGAATGTCCTCCATGTTAGTCTAGAGTTACAAGGGGAATGTCCTCCATGTTATTCTGGAGTTACAAGGTGAATGTCCTCTTAGTCTGGAGCTACAAGGTGAATGTCCTTCATGTTAGTCTGGAGTTACAAGGTGAATGTCCTCCATGTTAGTCTGAAACTACAAGGGGAATGTCCTCCATGTTAGTCTGGAGTTACAAGGGGAATGTCCTCCATGTTAGTCTGGAGTTACAATGGGAATGTCCTCCATGTTAGTCTGGAGTTACAAGGTGAATGTCCTCCATGTTAGTCTGGAGTTACAAGGTGAATGTCCTCCATGTTAGTCTGGAGTTACAAGGGGAATGTCCTCCATGTTAGTCTATAGCTACAAGGGGAATGTCCTCCGTGTTAGTCTGGAGTTACAAGGGGAATGTCCTCTTAGTCTGGAGTTACAAGGGGAATGTCCTTCATGTTAGTCTGGAGTTACAAGGTGAATGTCCTCCATGTTAGTCTGGAGTTACAAGGGGAATGTCCTCCATGTTAGTCTGGAGTTACAAGGGGAATGTCCTCCATGTTAGTCTGGAGTTACAAGGGGAATGTCCTCCATGTTAGTCTGGAGTTACAAGGTGAATGTCCTCCATGTTAGTCTGGAGTTACAAGGTGAATGTCCTCCATGTTAGTCTGGAGTTACAAGGGGAATGTCCTCCATGTTAGTCTATAGCTACAAGGGGAATGTCCTCCGTGTTAGTCTGGAGTTACAAGGGGAATGTCCTCTTAGTCTGGAGTTACAAGGGGAATGTCCTTCATGTTAGTCTGGAGTTACAAGGTGAATGTCCTCCATGTTAGTCTGGAGTTACAAGGGGAATGTCCTCCATGTTAGTCTGGAGTTACAAGGGGAATGTCCTCCATGTTAGTCTGGAGTTACAAGGTGAATGTCCTCCATGTTAGTCTGGAGTTACAAGGGGAATGTCCTCCGTGTTAGTCTGGAGTTACAAGGGGAATGACCCTAATAAAGTTTATAAACGTTTGTGAAGGTTTGGTGTGGTCTGGCTATCAGCCGACTGAACTATGTTGTGAAGGCAGTATCTAAAAATATCATGTATATCTTTATAAAAAATATATTATTGTAGAAAATGAACAAATTTGCCTCCTTCTGTAATTCATGTTGGTGTCGTAGCCAGAGGCATATCTCTCTCTCTCTGGGGCCAGACCTTAGCTCCTCATCCTGTAGATCTCTCTCTCTCTCTCTCTCTCTCTCTCTCTCTCTCTCTCTCTCTCTCACCTCTCTCTCTCTGTCTGTCTCTCTTCTCACTCCTCTCTCTCTCTCTCTCTCTCTCTCTCTCTCTCTCTCTCTCTCTCTCTCTCTCTCTCTCTCGCTCTCTCTCTCTCTCTCTCTCTCTCTCTCTCTCCCCCTCTCTCTCTCTCTCTCTGTCTCTCTTCTCACTCCTCTCTCTCTTTCTCTGGGTCTAAGCTTCTCTTCCTTTCTATTTATTTTTTAAATATGAATATCACACAGTGGACATCTAAGTCTACAGGCCTATACATACAATGCCCTTATGCCCTCTGACAGCTGAACCGTGAGCTGGACAATTATTGTTTAATGGAAGTAGAAACCAATAAAACAATAGGCTATAAAGTTTTGAATATGTTCTGATGGCCTAATGGGTTATGCACCCAATGCATATAGATGACCGGTAAATTCATCAAAAGTCCAATGAATTAAAATCTTCCCGGGGCACTTGTCCGGCGCCACATTTTTGAAACGGAAACCCTGCTATTTAGGATAATTGTATTGTCATAAAATAAAAGTCATACTTTTATATAACAATATTAAACAACTCACCTAGAAGTGTTTCCTTCAGTCTGATTACTATAATCTAATGAGTTGCAATGTCCCAGAAATGGGGCGGCAGATAGCCTAGTGGTTAGAGCGTTGGACTAGCAACCAAAGGGTTTTAAGATCGAATCCATGAGCTGACAAGGTAAAAATCTGTTGCTCTGCTCCTGAACAAGGCTGTTAACCCACTGATCCTAGGCCGTCATTGTAAATGTTCTTGTTCCTAGTTAAATAAAGGTCAAATAAAAAAATGGTTCACCTGTCTTGGAGTACCTGATGGTCAAGTGCCAACCTGTCTACCTCCTGAGGGAATTTCAGCTGTTATTGTGACTGTTGTATACATTCCACAAGAAAAATAACAAGATGGCACTTATCAAACTGTATGAGGTTTGAAGAAGCAGGAAAACGTGTTGTTGGTATTCCTCGTCATTAAGACACGTGATGCCAATCTTCCACCAACACTTCTCCTTCGCGGCTAGGGGTGATAAACTCATAGACCACTGTTACTAGGGGTGATAAACTCATAGACCACTGTTACTAGGGGTGATAAACTCATAGACCACTATTACTAGGGGTGATAAACTCATAGACCACTGTTACTCTACCCACAACCACTATGGGGCGATAAACTCTTAGACCACTGTTACTAGAGGTGATAAACTCATAGACCACTGTTACTATGGGGCGATAAACTCATAGACCACAGTTACTAGGGGTGATAAACTCATAGACCACTGTTACTAGGGGTGATAAACTCATAGACAACTGTTACTAGGGGTGATAAACTCATGGACCACTGTTACTAGGAGTGATAAACTCATAGACAACTGTTACTAGGGGTGATAAACTCATAGACCACTGTTACTATGGGGCGATAAACTCATAGACCACTGTTACTATGAGGCGATAAACTCAGAGACCACTGTTACTAGGGGTGATAAACTCATAGACCACTGTTACTCTACCCACAACCACTAGGGGTGATAAACTCATAGACCACTGTTACTAGGGGTGATAAACTCATAGACCACTGTTACTAGGGGTGATAAACTCATAGACCACTGTTACTAGGGGTGATAAACTCATAGACCACTGTTACTAGGGGCGATAAACTCATAGACCACTGTTACTAGGGGGCGATAAACTCATAGACCACTGTTACTCTACCCACAACCACTATGGGGCGATAAACTCTTAGACCACTGTTACTAGGGGTGATAAACTCATAGACCACGTGATGCCAATCTTCCACCAACACTTCTCCTTCGCGGCTAGGGGTGATAAACTCATAGACCACTGTTACTAGGGGTGATAAACTCATAGACCACTGTTACTAGGGGTGATAAACTCATAGACCACTATTACTAGGGGTGATAAACTCATAGACCACTGTTACTCTACCCACAACCACTATGGGGCGATAAACTCTTAGACCACTGTTACTAGGGGTGATAAACTCATAGACCACTGTTACTATGGGGCGATAAACTCATAGACCACAGTTACTAGGGGTGATAAACTCATAGACCACTGTTACTAGGGGTGATAAACTCATAGACAACTGTTACTAGGGGTGATAAACTCATGGACCACTGTTACTAGGAGTGATAAACTCATAGACAACTGTTACTAGGGGTGATAAACTCATGGACCACTGTTACTAGGAGTGATAAACTCATAGACAACTGTTACTAGGGGTGATAAACTCATAGACCACTGTTACTATGGGGCGATAAACTCATAGACCACTGTTACTATGGGGCGATAAACTCAGAGACCACTGTTACTAGGGGTGATAAACTCATAGACCACTGTTACTCTACCCACAACCACTAGGGGTGATAAACTCATAGACCACTGTTACTAGGGGTGATAAACTCATAGACCACTGTTACTAGGGGTGATAAACTCATAGACCACTCTTACTAGGGGCGATAAACTCATAGACCACTGTTACTAGGGGGCGATAAACTCATAGACCACTGTTACTCTACCCACAACCACTATGTGGCGATAAACTCATAGACCACTGTTACTAGGGGTGATAAACTCATAGACCACTGTTACTAGGGGTGATAAACTCATAGACCACTGTTACTAGGGGTGATAAACTCATAGATCACTGTTACTAGGGGGTGATAAACTCCTAGACCACTGTTACTAGGGGTGATAAACTCATAGACCACTGTTACTAGGGGTGATAAACTCATAGACCACTGTTACTAGGGGTGATAAACTCATAGAACACTGTTACTAGGGGTGATAAACTCATAGACCACTGTTACTATGGGGCGATAAACTCATAGACCACTGTTACTAGGGGTGATAAACTCATAGACCACTGTTACTAGGGGTGATAAACTCATAGACTACTGTTACTAGGGGCGATAAACTCATAGACCACTGTTACTAGGGGGCGATAAACTCATAGACCACTGTTACTCTACCCACAACCACTAGGGGCGATAAACTCATAGACCACTGTTACTCTACCCACAACCACTATGGGCGATAAACTCATAGACCACTGTTACTCTACCCACAACCACTAGGGTGCGATAAACTCATTTGGTAAATCAGATCATGACTCCGTACTCCTGCATAACCTCAAACAGGAATTACCCTTGACTCGCTCTGTTGAGGAATGGTAATCAGAATGTTAGATTATGCTACAGCACTGCTTTGCTAGCGCTGATTGGAATATAATCCGAGACTCCCCCAACAACATCGACGTGCTAACCACTTCCATCACAAGCTTCATTAGGAAATACAACAGCGATGTTTTCCCCACAGTAATAGTTCGCTGCTTCCCCAATCAAAAGCCCTGGATTAACACAGAGGTTGGAGTTTACCTAAAGGAGGACAGGACTACTGCAACAAAGGGCTATTGCAGACAACCCTGAGGCTACGGCTGAGGACAGGAACAAGTGCAACAAGTCCTGCCATGACCTCCGCAGAGTCTTTAAAAAGGCAAAAGGACAATATAGGAATAAGGTGGACTCATATTACACATATTGCCCTCTGCATGTGTCAGGGGCTACAGTCCATTACGGATTACAAAGGAAGACCCAGGTGTGATCCGCCCAATGATGCCTATCTACCAGATTAACTGATCTACCAGATTAAGGTGGACTCATATTACACATATTGCCCTCTGCATGTGTCAGGGGCTACAGTCCATTACGGATTACAAAGGAAGACCCAGGTGTGATCCGCCCAATGATGCCTATCTACCAGATTAACTCAATGCATTTTATGCACGCTTCGACAATAACTAAACTGTACTGTGGGTGAGGGCCCCCACCGACCCAGAGGACTGGGGGAAGTGAGTAAGGTCTTCATCCACATGAACACTTGCAAGGCTGAGAGGCCAGACAGGCCAGACCTGATCTTCCTGCACCTTCGTCGTCTGTGGCCGTAGTGACTATTACTACGAATTCAAAGTCGACGTCTCCAACCTTCCGTCCCTGCTCTGGATCCAGCAACTCCTGTGGGTGGAATACGCCCGCAACACCCTCCCCTGCTCAGCCACTGGTCACTCGCCTTTCCAGTGTTCGATGGTTTATCAGCCCCCGTTCTTCACTGACGAAGAGGTCAGCATAACCTCGGCCCAGATGTTTGTCCGCCGCTGTCGCCGTACCTGGTCTGCTCTTCTCAACACCACCTCCAGGTATCAATGACAGGTGGACCACCACCGGACCCCGGCTCCCCGTTATCGTCTTGGGCAGAGGGTATGGCTGTCCACTCGGGATCTGCCCCTCCTGGTGGAGTCCTGCAAACTTTCCCCCCGTTTTATCGTCGCTTTCCCCATCTCTGAGGTCCTCAGCCCTTCTGCTGTGTGTCTTCTGCTGCGCACCCTCCGTATACATCCCGCTTTTCATGTAGTATCAAGGATTAAACCTCTGTCTACTCTTTCCAACGCCGTTACCCCAGTCAACCAGGTAGGGGGGGTACTGTCACACCCTGATCTCTTTCACCTGTCTTGTGCTTGTCTTCACCTCCTCCAGGTGTCGCCCATTTTCCCTCATTATATCCTGTGTATTTATACCTGTGTTTTCTGTCTGTCTGTTGCCAGTTCGACTTGTCTTGTCAAACCTACCAGTGTGTTTTTCCGAACTCCTGTTATCTTTAGTCCCTTTTTTTTAGTTCTTTCGGTTTTGACCATTCTGCCTGCCCTGACCCGGAGGCTGCCTGCCGTTCTGTACCTTATGGACTCTGCCTGCCCTGACCGGGAGGCAGCCTGCCGTTCTGTACCCTACGAACTCTGCCCTAGATTACCGACCTCTGCCTGCCCTGACCCTGAGCCTGTCTGCCGTTCTGTACCCTACGAACTCTGCCCAAGATTACCGACCTCTGCCTGCCCTGACCCTGAGCCTGCCTGCCGTTCTGTACCTTACGAACTCTGCCCTAGATTACCGACATCTGCCTGCCCTGACCCTGAGGCTGCCTGCCGTTCTGTACCTTACAAACTCTGCCCTAGATTACCGACCTCTGCCTGCCCTGACCCTGAGCCTGCCTGCCGTTCTGTACCCTACGAACTCTGACCTAGATTACCGACCTCTGCCTGCCCTGACCCTTAGCCTGCCTGCCGTTCTGTACTTTATGAACTCTGCCCTAGATTACCGACCTCTGCCTGCCCTGACCCTGAGCCTGCCTGCCGTTCTGTACCTTATGAACTCTGCCCTGGATTTCCGACCTCTGCCTTGACCTGTCGTTTGCCTGCCCCCTGTTTTGTAAACACACTTCTGTGATTCGAACTGTGTGCATCTGGGTCTTATCCTGAGTTCTGATAGATTTAGACCTGGGACACCAGGTGAGTGATATTAATGATCAGGTAGAACAGAAAACCAGCAGACCTCGTAGGGTCAGATTTGAATACTCCTGATGTAGAGGATAGGTGTTGACTATACAGTACAGTCTACAGAGCCAACATTGACACAATCAATTTACTAAACAGTCTCCATATATATTATTAGTATTTTTGAGGTCATCTGAGGTCATCTGATGCCGCACTACATCGCTCTCCTTCTTGGTCAAATAGCCCTTTCACAGCCTGGAGGTGGGTTTTGGGTCATTGTCCTGTTGAAAAACAAATGATAGTCCCACTAAGTGCAAACCAGATAGGATGGCGTATCGCTGCAGAACACTGAGGTAGCCATGCTGGTTAAGTGTGCCTTGAATTCTAAATAAATCACTGACAGTGTCACCAGCAAAAGCTCCCCCACACCATCACACCTCCTCCGCCATGCTTCATGGTGGGAACCACACATTCGGAGATCATCGGCTCACCTGCTCTGTGTCTCACGAAGACACGGCGGTTGGAACCAAAAATCTCACATTTGGACTCATCAGACCAAAGGGCAGATTTCCACTTGTCTAACGTCCATTGCTCAGGTTTCTTGGCCCAAGCAAGACTCTTCTTCTTATTGGTGTCCTTTAGTAGTGGTTTCTTTGCAGCAATTCGACCATGAAGGCCTGATTCACGCAGTCTCCTCAACAGTTGATGTTGACATGTCTGTTACTTGAACTCTATAAAGCAATTTATTTGGGCTGTAATCTTATTCTCTGCAGCAGAGGTAACTCTGGGTCTTCCTTTCCTGTGGCGGTCCTCATGAGAGACAGGTAACTCTAATGAACTTATTCTCTGCAGCAGAGGTAACTCTGGGTCTTCCTTTCCTGTGGCAGTCCTCATGAGAGACAGGTAACTCTAATGAACTTATTCTCTGCAGCAGGGGTAACTCTGGGTCTTCCTTTCCTGTGGCGGTCCTCATGAGAGACAGGTAACTCTAATGATCTTATCCTCTGCAGCAGAGGTAACTCTGGGTCTTCCTTTCCTGTGGCGGTCCTCATGAGAGCCAGTTAACTCTAATGAATGTATCCTCTGCAGCAGAGGTAACTCTGGGACTTCCTTTCCTGTGGCGGTCCTCATGAGAGACAGGTAACTCTAATGAACTTATTCTCTGCAGCAGAGGTAACTCTGGGTCTTCCTTTCCTGTGGCGGTCCTCATGAGAGCCAGTTAACTCTAATGAATTTATCCTCTGCAGCAGAGGTAACTCTGGGTCTTCCTTTCCTGTGGCGGACCTCATGAGAGACAGTTTCATCATAGCGCTTGAGGGTTTTTACGACTGCACTTCAAGAACCTTCAAAGTTCTTGAAATTTTTCAGATTGACTGACCTTCATGTCTTAAAGTAATGATGGACTGTCGTTTCTCTTTGCTTATTTGAGCTGTTTGTGCCATAATATGGACTTGGTCTTTTACCAAATAGAGCTATATTTTGTATACCACCTTGTCACAACACAACTGATTGGTTCAAATGTATTAAGAAGGAAATAAATTCCACAAATTAACTTTTAACAAGGCACACCTGTAAATGTAAATACATTCCAGGTGATTACCTCATCTAGCTGGTTGAGAGAATGCCAAGAGTGAGCAAAGATGTCATCAAGGCAAAGGGTGGCTACTTTGAAGAATCTCAAGCGTAAAATATATTTAGATTTGTTTTCCATTTTTCGGTTACAACATGATTCCATGTGTGTTAATTCATAGTTTTGACATCTTCACTATTATTCTGCAACATAAAAAAAATTGAAATAAAGAAAAACCCTTGAACGAGTAGGTGTGTCTAAACTTTGGACTGGTGCTGTACATCAAAACATTTTTTTCTAAAAGTAGTTCACTGGGCCTTTACTAGTCCTGTATTAACAGAACTTTACTAGTCCTGTATTAACAGACCTTTACTAGTCCTGTATTAGTGGACTGATATAGGCGTCTATAGCAGTCCGTTTTTAAGCACCTACCCCAGATTACTTCATGCGGCTATGGTAGTAGGAACAGTAAGGACAGATACCACACTCTTCAAGACACTCTGACCTCCTAAACGGCACCCTATGGGCCCTGGTCAAAAGTAATGCACTACAAAGGGGTGCCATTTGGGACAGGAGTGGAGTCTCTCTCACTGCTACCATGTAAGGTTAAAACCAGACATTTGGGACAGGAGTGGAGTCTCTCTCACTGCCTCCACCTAAGGGTAAAACCAGACAATTGGGACAGGAGTGGAGTCTCTCTCACTGCCTCCACCTAAGGGTAAAACCAGACATTTGGGACAGGAGTGGAGTCTCTCTCACTGCCTCCCCCTAAGGGTAAAACCAGAGAGCTGTGAGGCTGAACTTCCACAGAATCCTGCTAAGTTTATACCAACCAACCAACCCGGTTCACCAACTACTTCTCAGATAGAGTTCAGTGTGTCAAATCGGAGAGCCTGTTGTCCGGACCTCTGTCAGTCTTTATGGGGGTGCCACAGGGTTCAATTCTCAGGTCGACTCTTGTCTCTGTATATGTCAATGATGTGGCTCTTGCTGCTGGTGAGTCTCTGATCTACCTCTACGCAGACAACACCATTCTGTATACTTCTGGCCATTCTTTGGACACTGTGCTAACAAACCTCCAAACAAGCTTAAATGCCATACAACACTCCTTCCGTGGCCTCCAACTGCTCTTAAATGCTAGTAAAACTAAGTGCATGCTCTTCAACTGATTGCTGCCCGCACCCTCCCGCCCGACTAGCATCACTACTCTGGACGGTTCTGACTTAGAATATGTGGACAACTGCAAATACCTAGGTGTCTGGTTAGACCTATTTCGCAACAAAGCCTTCTTCACTCATGCTGTCAAACATACGCTCGTCAAACTGACTATCCTACCGATCCTTGATTCTGCGATGTC